>NW_024100580.1:0-132192 GCF_016545835.1 Crotalus tigris | reverse complement strand
CCCAAAAGAAAACTCTTTTGGGGATTTCAGAGGCTCTACCACTATTCAGGGTGAAACTCCCCTCCCTCCCTTGGCCCGGGAAGGAGGTTTTAAACCGCAGAACAGCTGATGCCTGCTGTTCTCAGCGGTTTTAACGCTGTCTCAGGAGGATGGCTACAAAGTAGCCGCCAGCGCCAGCGCTACACCACCGGAAGAGCCATGAGCTCTGTATTTCTTCTTAACCTTCCATTGATGACAGTTACATTCTCTGCATTTCTGATCCCCTATTAAATCCACCAAGGTAGGCTGCAATCTTCCAGCCACTACCTAAGCTCTGACACATTTTCAGGATCTCATATGTTGGCTTTGTAAAAACCCCAAATAAAACATAAATCTTCTTTTTGTTTCCAGATCAGCTGCACTTTTAGTTCACCTATCCTGAGTGATAAAATTCAGTTACCCTTTTTCTACCGGACCACCCCCAAAGAAGATACTCAGAACCTGGGGATTGTTAAACTGCTGCTGTATTTTGGGTGGATATTCATTGGTGTCTTTGCTGCAGACACTGATAATGGAGAACATTTCATTAGGACATTCATTCCAGTGCTGGCTCAGAATGGCATCTGTGTTGTTTTTTCACAAATCATATTATTAAAAGCTAAGAACCACAAGTATCTGGTTTCCGTTTTCAACATGTGGATCCAAATCAATGTATTTGTTTACTATTCAGAATTTACATTCGTAGAGGGAGCTTTTTTTCTAGAAAACATATTCAATTCCTTGAGAAAGCCTATTGTGGGGAAACTTTGGATCACAACAGCTTTGTGGGACCTCACCTTCGAATTATCGTATAATACTTTTTCTTTCAGATATACCCATAGTATTTTTTCTTTCCTTATCCAGACCAGCCAAAGGACCAAATTTAATGATTTCAAGGATTTCTATTTTTATATCGAAGCATTTATGGTTAAAAAATTTCACTGTTCATATAGAAAGCCTGCCTTGTCTGTGAAAGGCTGGACAAGGTGTACAGAGAAAGAGAACTTGGAGACTCTGCCTCAAGAGAAGATTGAAAAGATCTTCTCTCTAGATAGCTCCTTAACTTACAATGCCATCCAGATTGTGGCACATGCCTTAAATGTGGCCTATTCATCTCAATCCCAGAGGATAAGGATGGAGAGAAAAAGCAAGCTGGAAGTTGAAAAGATCCAGCCATGGCAGGTATTCCCTTATAGGTTCCATGTGTATTGCTAAGGATGACAGATAGATGATGAATGTCAAAAAATTCTCTAGGAGAAATGTGGAATATGTTGAGAAAAAAATTATGAAACATTTTCTTTCATAAGATCCCTTATCTTCCTCTTAATTTTTTCCTTTGGCCTCCAGAATTGCTGAATAGCAAATTATACATTGGCTGTGTTGTCGCACCCCACAATTCTTTTATCTCAGGTGTGTTAAGCTTTTCTTTCTTCAGATTGTAGAATTTGGTGCTTGTGGAAAGGGATTTTGGATTCTCTCCCAATATATTACAATGTAAGACAACATTGAACTTAATGGGGATGAAGATTCGTTCTCCAAGCTTGTGGGTTGGTTTCTGAACATTTCATTACCAGGCGAGATAATATCTTCTGTGGAGTTTAGAGGATGTCAGCGTTGGTGTTCATCTGTTTATAAGGGTTTCATGTTTGGGTGTGTCATGTGAGGGTCTTGTGATGGGTCAGGTGGGAGTGAGAAGTGGGGGGCCTTGCGTGGGTTGGTTGAGGGTCTGTGCTGTCGGTGCCATCTCTGACTGGCTGTATGGTTCATTTGGATTCTGAGGAGTTTGCACGCTTGTTCTAGGTCAACTTGTCTGTTGATGGAATTGCTGGTGGAATGCAGGCTTCAATGAATTCACGAGTGTGACGGGTGGTAGTGTAGCCGAATTTTTTTGTGTTCCTCAAATGAAACTGGTAATGTTTGGTGTGGATAGATATTAAGAATTTGGGATGATGACATTTGACTGCCAGCCAGTGTTCATGGATCCTATTTTGTAATTGATATGATGTTTGTCCCATGTAGAATTGGTTGCAAGGGTTATGGTTGATTCTGTAGATTACATTGTTTCTTTCATTCTTCTGTATCTTGGTTCTGGATAATTCCTGGCAGAATGTTGTTGTGGGTTTTGGGCTATTGCTATTCCTAGGGGTTAGAGAATTCTGGCTGTCATTTTGACATCCCTTTTGTATATGGTAGAGTTAGTTTTTGCGTGATGGTTGGCTGTGTGCTATGTTGTGGTTTGGGTGCTGTGTGTTGGAATACGAATTTTTTTTTTTTTGGATAACTGTTATGGAGAAAGACAGCAAGCAGCTAATTCTCTTCCACTTTTCTTAGTGTTGTGGTGCTTCAGTGTGTCCTGGCCCTTCTGAAAAGGGTCTGGACACAGCTTCTTTTGGGTGCAGTGGGGTGGTTGCTTGTGAAGCTGTGGATCTCATCCATGTGTGTAGGTTTGCAGTAGATGTGGGTTTCCAATTCTCCGTTGTCTAGTCTCCTTATGTCAATGTTGAGGAATGGGAGTTTGTTGTCTGTTTCCTCTTCATGTGTGAATTTGATCCGAGGGAATATGTTATTGAGTAGATGGTGTGTTTCCTCAATTTGGGAGCATTTGATAATGAAGATTTCATCAATATAGCTTGCCCAGAATTTTGGTTGAATGGTGGGTATAGCTATGAATTCACGTTCTTGCATGACTGCTTCTACTATTAGGCCTGATATGGGTGATCCATCATGGTACCTTGTACTTGGTTATTTATTAATTGTACTTAATATTATTTTTATCAGTGCATATCCTTGTAAAATCACCCAAAGAGCGCCAGAATCAATATTTAAGCTTTCCCTCAGAATCAGTGTTCATATTTTCTTCTGATAACAAGTACATGGAACAGTCAATTGCAGATATTGATATTTGCTTCCCAATTTCCTAAAGCCAATTAATATTTCCAGGACTGAGTTGTACAAACTGATGCTGTGTCTTCTACACTGCTCCATCTTCTCTCTTGTGGAATCACAATACAGGATCCAAAATAAATAATCAAGGCTCAGTGCAGTGCTTGTTATTCAGTGTGCGCAGGGGAAATTCTCCAAAGAATGTTGAGATAAAACCCTGTGGACAAAAGAATGCATCTATAGTTATACAGGACATCACAGAGAAGAGGGGGAAACTCATGTATAAGCAATAGATGATGTAACCAAACATATTTGTGGGTAAAGGATTTCCCTTCTCCTGCCCTTCTACCATCTAGTTAGAGGGGCTATCTGGGAATGCCATATGTTGAAAAGAAAGCATCTCCCACAAGGATTTACACTGATAATTGTAATATTAAGTACAATTAATAAATAAGCAAATCGATTCATAGACAAATTATGCAATTTGTCCTGAGAAGAAAACAAGCTGCAGTTCAATAAGCGAAATTCCTTATATCACTGTACGTCAACATGTTCAGACGATTCCATTTCTGTAAAAACATCTTTCCTCATACACTGTAGCTTCACCATTTCCTGAAGGACCCCCAGATCTACAACAACACCATGGAAGGAATGTACTTGGATAGGAATGGAGATTTGATGGCTGACTTTGACATTTTGAGTTGGGTGTGGTTTCCTAATAAGTCCACCACCAGAGTGAAATTTGGGAGTCTAGTCAGAGAAGCAGCCACTGGAATCAAATTCAGCATCAACAAGGAAACCATCATGAAGCCTCAATGGCTCAATCAGGTGGGGGGGGAAGGTGTCCCATCTCTTTAGTTTTGTCCATCCTCTCAATCTGTGTCTCCTTCCTTCCCAAACTATATATCAGACTGACTAAGGAAGAATTTCCTGACATTTAGAGGAATTAATCAGCGGGATGATTTTCCTCAAGAGGTTTTGAGTGCTCCATCACTGCATGGTTTTAGGAAAAGATTGAACAACCATTTGTCTGAAATAATATAGCGTTTCCTGTCCAAGCAGGGGGTTGGACTAGAAGACCTCCAAAGTCCCTTCCAAGTCTGTTATTCTGTTAAATTCATCCTTCAGATTTATACTTTTTCCATTTAGAATTAGCAAAAGAAAATTTGTTGTGTTAAGTATGGACATCTAAGGGACACAGAGAGAAATTATGTTTGGGTGGAGGAAAACAGAAACAGGATTTAAGCTGAGGGGGAGATAAATAAAATCTCTGTATTTTTTTTCATTTGGACATGTATAAATGCAAGAATTGAATTTGTCTAGACATTTGGTACAAGAAATGTGCAAAATCCGTCATCCTGGAGAATTCCAGAATTCCCATTTCTCCTCTAAATCATGCTGATGTGTTTTTCCAAAAGTTGCTCTGACAGTCTTCCAGAGTCAGTCCTCCAAAATGGAAGCATGTCTGACTATCATGAACTGCATTCAGTGTAAAACACTAACTTTCTAGAAAATTATTGGACCTTCCCTGGAGTAGTCACCACAACATGGCCTGGAGGAGAAACACAACGTTCCATTTCTAGTCCATTTTGCACATACCTGTTTTGCTGATCCCGTTCCAATTCTATAATTCATTTCATTGCTGATCAGTTTTGCCGATGCTTCTGAATGCCAATTCTATTCACTTTCAGCCCTTGCCTTACTCCCAGTGTGTGGAGCCTTGTCAGCCTGGATATTTCAAGGTGGTCCAGGAAGGAAAACCAATCTGCTGCTACAATTGCATCCCCTGTGCAGAAGGGAGCTTTTCCACCAAAGAAGGTGGGTGAGTGGGAATCAAAACAGCCCTTCAGATAGGAGCAAAGTTTCCTGAAGATCTTTTCTGAGAAGATATTTCTAATTTGGGTATTGTGGAGAGGGAGTATTAATTTAATTATCAGAATTAATTTCACCAAGGACATTACAATAATATGACCTGCAAGAATGTATTGGAATGAGATGTTGTGATGTAGAAGAAGCCAAGCAGCTATGAGAAGCATCTGCAACTTTGTGGAAGATCAGTTGAAGTGATATGAAGCAACTTGTTGTTACACCATGACAAACAGAATGATGTTACTTCTAGAGTATGAAGCTCTCCATTGAGATGAATGAAAGCCAACTCACACAGGACCTCGTCGGTAATCTTGTCATCTCCATTGTAGTAGACATATTTCTGTCTACCCATCTTCTCCCAAGTTATCCAAGGAGTAGGCAATCATGGTCTATGTCTCCTGTGGAATACAGGGGGAACACATTGGGGGAATACATTGCTATTGGAGAGGAATCTCTCCTTATTATGTCTATTAGAGGAAAAGGTCAAATCAGACAAGTTTATCTACCCCCTTTTAATCATTAACCATTGGGATTTGGTGGGAGAAAATGAATCTATAAATACTTGAACAATATTGGTATTGTATTTCAATTTTATTCTTCAATTAATGAGTAATGGGACAAATCAAACTCCATTTTTGAAAAACAGAATATTCCAACCCTGTCAGTTTGGCCAATCACGGTCCATTAGGGAGCTTCCTACATGATGTAGATGGTTGTCCCTTCTCCCCTTTTGCTTCCTAGAGTTGTCTGCCCCTAATCTAGCCACATTTTCACACTTGATCCACTTGGGACACATACTAATGCAAAGAAGCACAGCTATACACATACTCCTAAATTTTTATTTCTGCCTTCCATCCCCCTGCTGATGAATACTCACAAATTCAGATGTGGGTTTCCTGATTTCAAATTTTAACTCCCGTCCTATAAATTCATGGTAAATATACATTTGTCCTCCGCAGATGCAGACCAGTGCACCAGATGTCCAGATGATCAGTATCAGAACAAGCATCGAGATCAATGTATCCCCAAAATTGTCACCTTTTTGTCCTATCAAGAGCATTTGGGAATTATTCTTACTTTCTTTGCCCTATTCCTAATCTTAACCACACTTTTAGTCTTTAGAATCTTCATTAAATTCCAAGAAACTCCAATTGTCAAAGCCAACAACCGGGACCTCTCCTATATCCTCCTGATCTCCCTTCTGCTTTCCTTCTTGACTTCCTTTCTCTTCATTGGTCAGCCAAGGAGAACCACCTGTCTTCTCCGACAAACAATTTTCAGCATCATCTTCTCCATTGCTGTGTCTTCTGTCTTGGCCAAAACAATTATGGTGGTGCTGGCCTTCCTGGCCATAAAGCCAGGAAACAGAGTGAGAAGGTGGCTGGGCAAGAATCTGGCCAACTCCCTCATCCTTTCTTGTTCCAGTGTCCAGGTTGTCATTTGTTTCACCTGGTTAGGAGTCTTTCCTTCATTCCCTGATTCTGACATGTATTCGCAGCCTAGAGAGATTGTTCTGCAGTGCAATGAAGGCTCTGTCACTATGTTTTATGTTGCCCTTGGTTACATGGTCTTTCAGGCTGCCATTTGCTTCATGGTGGCTTTCCTGGCCAGGAATCTGCCTGCATCCTTCAATGAAGCCAAGCTGATCACCTTCAGTATGCTGGTCTTTTGCAGTGTCTGGATCTCCTTTGTGCCTACCTATCTGAGCACCAAAGGGAAATTCATGGTTGCTGTGCAAGTCTTCTCCATCTTGGCCTCCAGTGCTGGGCTTCTGGGCTGCATCTTCATCCCTAAGTGTTACATCATTTTGCTAAGGCCAGACCTGAATACAAAGGAGCAACTGATGTTCAAAGCTGAAGTAAAAAAATGATTCTGGGGTATAATTCTCACCCAATATAATTCCCACCAATTGGGTAGTTTTAGGAGAAAACATTATCAGGCTGCTTTTTGAAGTGATCTCCCGATTAAGCCTAATTTCCATGTTTTTATGTTTCTGTGTCTGGCAGTATTATTTAGCATTTTAGGCTTCATTATTAGCCTTTAAGTGAGGATGTTATTAGCATTTTAGTTTGCCAGTGTTGGTCTCCTTTCAGACTTTAGAAAGAATGCTTTTCTTCTGTTTTTTTCTATGCGAAAAAATCTAGCCTTTTCAGCAACTGAACTTTAGACAATGTATTCTGAAAGTAATTGAATAGACTTGCAAGTTTTAAGTAAGAAACAAATCAAGCTTGGAAAGGGCATGATGTAACCCATAAATTTACCATTTGTGGAATGTAATCTCTCATCAATGTTTTCTATTGTTCAGTTTTCTTGGGTAATAAATGTCATTCATTCTTTCTTTAGTTGCTTTTTGATTTATCACATATACCAAATTTTTCTATCATTTGTTTCTGTGCCCTATCAAAAGACTTGGACCACCCACCGTTCCCAAAAGTGTTTTTCACTGTGATTTATATTGTTGGGTAGGGGTGAAAAGGCTAGTTTTGCAAAAGAAAAAAATGTTTTTAATCTCTCAAATTCGGAGAAATTTTCATCAGCTCCAGGCCAAATTTAGGGTGTCTGCATTTCAGGCAACAATTGGAGAAAATAAAACTGCAACATAAATGGTGCACACCTTTTTCTTTTAATCCAAGGGACATTTGTTCATTAATAAAATATTTTATATTTTTTTTATTAAATTTTTTTGAAATTTTACAATAAAAACCCCTTCCCCAATCCCTCTCAACCCTCCCCAAAACCCTCCCCCATTCTTCCCAGAGCTGAATACAGGCTTAACTAGAACTTAAAAGAAAAAAAATAATTTTAAACCCAAGTAAACCTTAAACCAATATCATTACGCTCAGTAAACAGATTATAATATACTTTAACTCCATTATATATAAAAAACAGAAAGGAAAATAAAAAAATAAAAAAATTAAAGAATAATAATAATTACACTTCTAAATAAATATCTTAAACTTTAAATATAAATTATTCAAAAGCTAGATGGTATTTTCTTATATCCTACTTATATTGTATAAAATTTATCCATCTTTTCCACACCAAAAGGTACTTCTCTTGCGATTGATCTTTCTAGAAAGCTGAAATTTTTGCCATTTCCACTAAACATGGGTTTGTCAAAAATAGATCATGCCAGACAAATCTTATTGCATTCTTTGACCAAGTGACAAAATTAGTGGATCAGAGGAATGCTGTGGACATAATTTACTTGGACTTCAGTAAGGCATTTGATAAAGTAGATCACAACCTACTACTTGACAAGATAGAAAAATGTGGGGTAGACAGAACCACCACCAGATGGATCCGTAGCTGGCTGACCGGCCGTACTCAGCGAGTGGTCCTCAATGGAACTGCATCTATATGGAGGGAAGTGTGTAGTGGGGTGCCCCAGGGCTCTGTTCTGGGCCCAGTACTCTTCAACATCTTCATCAATGACTTGGATGAAGGGATAGATTGGGAACTCATCAAATTTGCAGACGACACCAAGCTGGCAGGAATAGCCAACACTCCAGAAGACAGGATTCAGATACAGAAGGATCTGGACAGACTTGAACACTGGGCACTAACTAACAAAATGAAATTCAATGGTGAAAAAAGCAAGGTTCTACATTTAGGCAAGAAAAACCAAATGCACAAGTACAGCATAGATGGCACCATGCTCAATAGTAGTAACTGTGAGAGGGACCTCGGAGTCCTAGTAGACAATCACTTAAATATGAGCTAGCAGTGTGCTGCAGCTGCCAAAAAGGCCAACACAGTGCTAGGCTGCATTAACAGAGGGATAGAATCAAGATCACGTGAAGTATTAATACCACTCTTTAATGCCTTGGTAAGGCCACACTTGGAATACTGCATCCAGTTTTGGTCACCACGATGTAAAAAAGATGTTGAGACTCTAGAAAGAGTACAGAGAAGAGCAACAAAGATGATTAGGGGACTGGAGGCTAAAACATAAGGAAGGGTTGCTAGAATTGGGTTATGTCTAGTTTAACGAAGAGAAGGACAAGGGGGGACATTGATAGCAGTATTCCAATATCTCAGGGGCTGCCATAAAGAAGAGGGAATTAAGCTATTTTCCAAAGCACCTGAAGGCAGGACAAGAAGCAACGGGTGGAAACTAATCAAGGAGAGAAGCAACCTAGAACTAAGGAGAAACTTCCTGACAGTTAAAACAATTAATCAGTGGAACAGCTTGCCTCCAGAAGCAGTAAATGCTCCAACACTGGAAGTTTTTAAGAAGATGGTGTAGGGTTTTTCTGCCCGAGCAGGGGGTTGGACTAGATGACCTCCAAGGTCCCTTCCAACTTTACTACTATTATTATTATTAATATAAATAAGATACTTTAAAAAACCATTCTTGCAAAGTAGGCAAAGATTCCTTCTTCCAATATTGCCCTATTAACAACCTAGCCACAGTAATTAAATTTAACATTAAAATAATCTCTTTATCATCACAATCCGAAACAATGCCCAACAAAAACAGTTGGGGAGTAAATTTTATCCTTCTTTTAAAAATTCTTTGAATATTCCACCATATCTTAATCCAAAAAGCTTTTATACTTTTACATGACCACCAAATATGATAATAAGTGGCATCCAAGCAACCACATCTCCAACATTTAGGCTGCAGGTTTGAATACATACGAGACATTTTTTGTGGATCAAAGTGCCATCTATAAAACATTTTATAAAAATTTTCCCGTAAATTTTGGGCTTGTGTAAATTTAACATTCCTCACCCAAATAGTCTCCCAGGTGTCTAATAGGACTGGTTCATCAAAATTTTGTGCCCATTTAACCATACAGTCTTTAACTAACTCTGCTTCTGAATCCAATTCCACTAACACACCATAAATTCTTTTAATATGAGTTCGACTTTGATCTCTGATTTGTTTTAACAAATTCTCATCCTCTCTAAACAAGCCTATCTTATAATCTATCCTCCACCTCTCCGATAGTTGTCTATACTGAAACCAAGAATAGATAATATTTTCTTGTGCTAATTCATCCATAGATTTTAATTGCCAATTTTTACCATCCCACTTAAGTAATTGTGTAAAGAAATAGTATCCATCTTAACTCCTCTCCTTATTCCTTCTATTGCATGCCATGGAATAGCCCACAATGGAATTCTTGAATCACTTCTCTAATAGTTCTTCCAAACCTGAAGTAAAGAAATTCTTAAGATATGAAATTTAAAAACCCTATCGACCTTTTTAGTATAAATTAAATAGGCATGCCATCCAAACAATAAATCCCATCCTTCCAGAAGGAGTATATCTGCATTTGTTAAATTAACCCAATCACTAATTAATGTCAAAAGCACAGCATCGTAGTACAATTTCAGATTCGGTACCTTGAGTCCACCTCTCTCTCGTATATCTTGTATATAATACGCGTTTCCTGCAAACAAATAATGTCATTATTATGCTGCTTCAAATAGTGAAATATTTTCTTTCTCTTTTGAGGGGAATTAAGGCCATTAGCATTCCATGTCAGGAGCTTTACCATCTCCCTCATCCAAAAGCCTAGAGAAGACTGCTTGAAGATTGCACCGAAGATCTCTTAGGTCTTGCTCCTCCCACAGGCTCAGAAACAAATTCTTGTAAAACTTCTTTGACATCTTTCTTCTGTTGTTCCTTTTCCTTACGTCTATGCGCTGCCCGAGTCATTCTTTGCTCTTTCATCTCAGCTTGTTGAAACCACTCAGCCTGTGATTTTCCAGCTTTCATCAACACAACTTCTTCAGACTCCTGCTCAACCTCCTTCCCATCCAAGACTTTAAACATTATAGGTGGTGATGAGCGTGCTCCCAGGACTGAAGTATAAAACTCCTTTGCTTTAAAAACAGTATTAAGTCTATAACGTGTCCCCAAATGGCTCACCACTATTCCAATCAGAATATCCCATCTGAATGGCATTTGCCTTTTTTAATGTTCATCTGCCAGAAAAGCAAACTCTTTTCTTCTTCTCAAAATTTTAGATGGGATCTCCTTTAAAATTATAACATCTTGTGCAGCAATCTGGAACCTCTTGTTATAAAAAGCTTGTATGATTTCATTGCACGGAGATCTTTTCCCAAAGTAAATTACCACATCTCCTGGCAGGTTTCTTTGCTTTGCAACCCAGGAGTTAACTCTAAATATTTTTTTCAATTTCTGTAGATATTTCCTCTTTTTCTCTGTCCAAAATCACAGCAAAATCATTTACTACCATCTCTCTCAGGTCTTGTTGCATATCCTCTCTCAGGCCCCTGATTCTTAAAGCAAACTCCATCTCTCTATATTGGGACATAACAATTTCATCTTGTGAAATTTCCACCTTTTTTTCCATTCTTTCAAACTTTTCCTCCAAGACCTCCACCTTATCTGCAACTTCTTCAACTCGAGAATCCAATTTTTCAACCACAGAAGCAAGTCCTTTTAAAGCCAAAACTATATCTTGCCTCAAAATGCTATTATTCTCCACTAAAAGCTCTTTCATTTCACCTCTAATTTGAGATATAGCATTTCCCATTATATCTTGCATATCTTTTACCGTTATTGGTTGCAGAGGAGGAGAAGATGGTGGTATGAGTTTAGGTTGATCTGCTGGTAATATCGCAGGAGAAGAAGCCACCTTAGGTACTGTAGAAGTTGCTTGACTCTTTGAAGCCATTTTCAAAAATTTATTTCTTCTTTCCTCCTTCTTAAGAAAAAAAAATACAAAAGATACAAAAAAAATCCCTTAAAAAAGTAAAAAAAAAGGTTAAACAGAGAGGGAAAATAATCCTCTTAAGACCCAAATCAACCTTCAAAAAATCATTATAAGTAATCAAATCCGTTCCGTTCCATTCCAATCACTTAGAAAAGAAAAAAGAAAAAAAAGCCTGCCAATCACCATTTTACTTTCCCTTTCAGCAAAAGAAAAAAAAAGGGAATAAAAATAAACCTTTAAACTAAAGGCCAAATAAAATCAAAAAAATAAAATCCTCTATTCAGCTCTGTCCGCTTTTAAAATAACTCACCAGATCACTATAATCGCGGAGGTGGGAGCGGCGTCTTGCTTTGTCCCTAGAGACAAAGACAGCTGAGAAGCGGAGACAATCTGAACTCTGTGAGAGCACTCTTTTCACCCCCCAAAAAAATTCTTTGGGTGATTTCAGAGGCTCTACCACTATTCAGATGATACTCCCCTCCCTCCCTTTGCCCGGGAAGGAGGTTTTGAACCGCAGAACAGTTAATGCCTGCTGTTCTTAGCGGGTTCTAACACTTTCTCGGAAGGACGGCTACAAAGTAGCCACCATCGCCAGTGCAAATCCACCAGAAGTCATATTTTATAATTATTAAGATCTACCAAACTGTTAGAAGAAAGTATGTTCTCTTTTTTCTGTAATCTATCCTGTCTAACAATCAAAAATACTGTTTATCAGATCAGAAGTATTTATTTATTTGAGGGGTCCTTGGTGTTCTTTGAGCTTGCTTGTTTTCTTGCAGACATTTCATTACCAAACTAGGTAACATCATGAGTGCTAGTAACTATCATCAGTGACTATCACTGATGACGTTACCTTGTTTGGGTAATGAAACATCTGCAAAAAAACAAGCAAACTCAGAGTGCTCAGCACTCGTCATTTCAATCCTGAGCTAGAAATATTAGCATTTTTTTCCCATTTTTATGCAAGAAAGGCATAAGAGGGTTGCAGTCATAAATAAATGTAGATAATTTCCTTTCTGTAATCAAAGAAACTAATCTGTCCATTTCAGCTATTCCAACAAATTCACCAGCCATTTCTCCATAGTGGATTGTGTGTCTGAGGATCCCATCAGGGGAGGGCTGAAACTGTCTAATAGACCCCACAGATCATTGGTAAGAAGGGGTCAGGATTGGGTGGGAGATGGTGGTGTGGTATTCCTGCTTTGAAAGAGAAAAGTCATAGGAGAGACATGTAAACAAAGCAATAGATTGATGAAGAAACCCTGATTGGCAGATATAAAATGATATTTGATTGAAAGGGGGAAATGAAGATTAAGCAGAAGATTAAGATGCCTCCACATTTTCTTCAAAATAAAATTAGAAAAGAGAATCTATTGCACAAGAAAGGAAATTTTTGGAAACTTCCCAAATTTCTAGATTCCTGTAACCCCAAGTTGGCTTCTTGTTAGCACTTTAACACTCTGCTCAAGTCAACAAGTCATAAATGCCAATAGCAGAGAAGAGGTCTCTTCTACAATCATGCCAACACCCTTAAATACTAGAAATATCATTACAGATACGTTTTGTATGTTGTATTGTGTATGACTCCAGCTAGACTCCAGCAGTATGTGGATCAAGAACTTCCAGAAGTACAGGCAGGATTTTGAAGAGGCAGAGGAACTAGAGATCAAATTACCAACATACGCTGGATCATGGAGAAAGCTAGGCAGTTCCAGAAAAACATCTACTTCTGCTTCCTCGCCTATCCAAAACCTTTGATTGTGTGGATTACAACAAATTGTGGCAAGTTATTAAAGAGATGGGAGTACCTGACCATTGTATTTGTTTCTTGAGAAACCTATATGTGGGCCAAGAAGCAACAAGGAGAACTGGACATGGAACCACTGATTGGTTCAAAATTGGGAAAGGAGTCCAGAAAGGCTGTATTCTGTCACCTTGCCTATTTAACTTATATGCAGAGGACATCATGAGAAAGGCAGGGAATACTGCATACAGTTTTGGTCACCACACTACAAAACAGATGTTGAGACCTTGGAAAAAGTTCAGAGAATGTAAGGACCCACCCCACTTTGCATCTTAAGAAGACAGAACTCTTGGAATAATTCTTCCAACAGGAATCCTTTATTAAGAGAAAATGGTTGCAGGCATGCTAGACAGGACTTGGGGTTCAAGCTCTCCCATTCAAGGTTTTAAGGGGGTCCCCAGTAGTCCCACCCAATCAACCCCCCTTCCAGTGATAGTTTCAAGTATCACAATTCCACCCCCTTTCTTCTTTCTTCCGTCTGGATGGAGACTTCAGATAACTACATGAAAGGCAAATACCCTTCTTTGTTACAATAAACACACATTCAGCATTCAGCTCTTTGAAGTGTACTGAAGGAAGTGAGGGCCATAAAGTCCCTTTGTTCTCCCCCTTCTCTCCCTCTGATGGCAGAATCCAGAGAAGGCAGAATTGGGAGCTTCTATATCTGATAATTAAAGATGAAATATAATTGGATTCTGACAGAGAAGAGCAATTAAGATGATCCAAGGCCTGGAGACTAAAACATATGAAGACCAGCTGTAGGACTTGGGTTTGGCTAGTCTAAAGAAAAGAAGAAATAGGGGTGACATGATAGCAGTATTCCAGTATTTGAGAGGCTGCCACAAAGAAGAGAGGGTCAAATTATCCTCCAAAGCATCAGAGGGCAGGACAAGAAACAATGGTTGGAAACTAATCAAACAGGGAAGCAACCTGGAATTAAGGAGAAAGTTCCTAATAGTGAGGACAATTAACCAGTGGAGTGGCTTGCCTTCAGAAATCATGGGCACTCCATCACTGGAGGTTTTTAAGAAGAGACTGGACAGTTACTTGTCTGAGATGGTATAGGTTCTCCTGCTTGAGCAGGGGGCTGGACTAGAAGACCTCCATGGTCCCTTCCAGCTCTATTCTAGTCTAACATCCCGATTGTTGTCTTTAATTATGAGAGTTTCGTGAAATTTACTGAAGGTGCCCAAGACTAAGCCTGATCCCAAAAAAAAGAAACAAGGGAAGGGGAGCTGGGATGATTCCCAAGTGGTTAAAGCACCATGCTAGGAAGTGGGAAACCATGAGTAGAAGCCCCCCTTCATGCATGAAAACTGGCTGGGTGACTTTGGCCATCTTTCTCAGCTCAACCCACCTCTCAACCAAAGGATCAAATGTGACCTGTGGACCATAAAAATGCCCAGGTCTACATTAGTGGATCAAGGAAAGGCCATGCTGAGCCTATCAAAAGACACTTTCATGGACAATGTCAAGGTATATTATATTTCCTAAAGTCTGTCCCCTTTTTTTCTGGAGTCACCCACACACCCTGCATCCACAGTGAAGATCTTTCCTTCTGCAAAAGGAAGATAGCCATAGCAGCATATGGGCTTCCACTCCTGCGCCGCCTTCCCAAATCCTGGACAACAACATTCCATACTGGGAAGGAGGCAGACTCTGAGCAGATGGAGGAAAATTCATTGTCAGAAAATTCTATTTATTTATTTTACATCCAGTCTTTATTATTTTTATAAACATTTCTCTATGCCTGTGAAATGGATAGGAATGAGGTCAAGAAGGAAAGCAGGAGAGATATGAGGAGGATGTGTGTGTAAGCCACCTCGCATCATGAGATGAGTAGCATATAAATTTGATAAATAAATACATCAATAAATAAAGTAGGAGAGATCCTGACTATTGGCTTTCAGTAAATGAAAGGATGTTTCTTTCCTCACTTGCTTCTGCCTCTGCAGATATACTGTGTGGGGTAGAGGCAATGGGGCAGACTGACAAAATGTTTCTCATGATATCACCTGGGTCTTATCTCAAGATTCACATACAAAAGGTCAGGGTTGTACGGTGACACCACAATCCCCATTTCATTTCCTCACCACTGTGATTTGCAGTAGATATTTATGGAAGCAAAGTATTTAGGACTCAGGGTGAAATGCTCTTCATCAGACTATCATTTTGGCAGAGAGGTTCAGATAAACTTTGCTACCTGTTGGATCAGTATGAGACAACCAGAGATGTCTCATGTTGAATATCTCTCTCTGAGGTTATATAACAGACGTGTCAAACACAAGGCCCGGGGGCCGGATGCGGCCCGCGAAGTGGTTTCATATGGCCTGTGAATCCATCATGGAAACGGTGAGGGAACGGCCCCCTCTGCCTTGGCCCTGGCCCAGGTCAGCTGGGAGCCAATGTACAATTTTGTGGTGTCCATCTATGCTGAAACGTATTCAATCTTAGCTCCATAAGCCCCCCACCCCTCCGCATGGCCTGAGAGGAACAGTGAGGCTCCTCCAGTGGACTATGCCTTGGCACTTGCCCCGATCCCACTCCCTTCTGCCAGAGACCCTCAGATCTGTCCCACTCCTGCCCAGGCCCCCACAGGCACCCTTGACACGAACGGGGTAGAGCTGGCCATACCCACTGAGTAGGCCAAACCCACTCCATCCACACCTACCCAGTAGGCCACATCCACCTGGCCACACCCACCTGCCCCCTTGAGGGCAACTGCAATGCTGATGCGGTCCTCAATTAAATTGAATTTGACACCCCTGTTATATAACAAGGGAGAAGCTTTCCTTGACTCTTCCAGATAAAAAGGAGCATATCACATGTTTGGATGGATGGATGGATGGATGGACGGACAGATGGATGGATGGACATCTATTTGAATCATATGCATTCAATTCCAGCATGGGAATAAAAGTAAAGCATCTACCCTAAAACATAAAGATCTGAATAATAAGGACCGCATAGTAAGTCTAAGGCAACATCAGCCTCAAAAGTCCACAATAAGAAAAAGGTAACCGTAATTTCATCTAAGCAAAAACACAGCATCATAAAATAAGCATCACTTATAATAACATGAAAGAAAACCAACTGGAAATCAACCAAGCAAAATGACATGTGTCCCAAATGCCCACAGAACAATTTGGTCTTGGATGCTTTCTAGGAATCCATTACATTGAGTTATATCAGGACTTCTTCAATTGAATTCCCAGCTCACCCTGCAGGGAGGACTTTGCAAAACTTCTACATGTCCAGATAATTATTAGTAGAATGATAGTGATTTCTTTCTTGCTTTCATGCTAAATGTCAAGAGATTCTTCTCTCCTCCAGAGATTCTCTGGAGCGGATCAACAGACTCAGGAGCAATACATAGTAATGTTTGGCATCATGGAAGTTAGTGCATAAATTGTCTTGTCACCTTGGGAAGCTGGCCTGAGCTTCATGGCCACCAGGAGGTCTGCTGTTGTGTTGACCCATGTTTCCATCATTTGGGAAGTCTTCTCTGGACTTCATACTATATTAGAAAAGTCAGTCTTGCTGCTATCTGCTTTCAATTTCTCCGAACTCTTCTGCTCTTCTGATTCTGAGATCAGATGCAGGGGACTCCTTCAGTTAAACCAGAAATGGACCCTCTACTTCTGCTTCTGATGGAGCTTGTGTTGGCCCAGGCAGCCTGTGGGATGCTCAGCACCAGGTGCTTCTTGACTTTGGGGAGGGATGCAAGAGACCCACTCAATCATTACAGGCCAGGAGACCATCTCATCGGTGGACTCGTCTCTGCAACAAATACTGTACAACCTGAGCTGCAAAATTTCAGTTTGAGTCCTTCTAAAAAGTTTCATCGGTAAGTTACATAATGTTCAATGATGTTATATTATCTTGCCTTTGAGAAAGAAAGTGGGTGAAGGAAAGCAGTGAGGTTTTAATTAATTAGATCTACAGTTACGTCTGTATCACTGTTTTTTTGTAAAAAAAAAAAATAGGTGAGGGAACTCACACATGTCACACAACCTGCCTTGCCTACCCTACAAAGTTCCATCCCAAAAATGTGCCAGAACTCCGTTCTGGGCACTCTATGAGAAAAAAAGCCCTGGTCTGTATAGAAACAGCATGAAGTGGAACACATTCAGCACATAAAACAAAAGTATGCTTTAAAGCTCAGCAGCCTTGTCCAACTGATCTCTAAATAATAATAATAATAATAATAATAATAATAATAATAATAATAATAATAATAATAACAACAACAACAACAACAACAACAACAAAAACAACAACAACAATGGTGCATTGGAAGATCTGCAAAAAATACCATTTGCCTGTAAGCAAAAACTGGTGAGATCATAAAATAGAGAAAGTCATAGAAAATGATAAAATTAAACTGCTCTGGGACTTCAGAATTCAAACAGACAAGCACTTGCAACATAACACCCCAGACTTAACAATTGTCGATAAGAAAGACAAAAAAGTCTGGATAGTGGACGTGGCAGTGCCTGGAGATAGCAGAATAGAAGAAAAAGAACTGGAGAAGATAACAAAATACAAAGACCTACAAATAGAAATAGAAAGACTGTGGCAAAAGCAAGCAAGGGTAGTACTAATAGTAATAGGCTCCTTAGGTGCAATCCCAAAACAAATGGAGCACCACTTGAACACCATTGGCATTGACAAATTCGCTATTAGTCAATTGCAAAAGGCGGTCTTATTAGGAACTGCTTCCATCCTGCGACGATATCTGTAATACCATCAAACATCCACATCCGCCTATCCCAGGTCCTGGGTAAGGACTCGATAGGTAGACAAAATGCCAAATGCAGTCTGAACATGTGGCTGACTGTGCGATGATCAATCAAATAATAATTATAATAATAGAGTTGGAAGGGACCTTGGAGGTCTTCTAGTCCAACCCCCTACTCAGGCAGGAAACCCTATAACCATTTTAGACAAATGGCTGTCCAGTCTCTTCTTAAAAACTTCCAGTGTTGGAGCACCTACAACTTCTGCAGGCAAGTTGTTCCACTGATTAATTGTTCTAACTGTCAGGAAATTTCTCCTTAGTTCTAGGTTGCTTTTCTCTTTGGTTAGTTTCCATCCATTGCTTCTTGTCTTGCCTTCAGGTACTTTATAAAATAGCTTGATTCCCTCTTCTTTGTGGCAACTGCTGAGATATTGGAGCTCTGCTATCATGTCACACATCCCCCATCCTTCTCTTCATTAAACTAGACATACCGAATTCCAGCAACCATTTCTTATATGGAACACATTCAGCACATAAAACAAAAGTATGCTTTAATGCTCAGCACCCTTGTCCAACTGATCTCTACATGGACAACTTACTTTCATCTCTCAAGGTGATTAGCTTGGGAAGTCATGGTTATGATCTCAGCATCTCCATCAAAGAAAAGAATAGGAGTCTCTAATTGGTTAGTTATGAACAATCCCAGTTCAGAAAAAAGACTATCCCTCTGTTAATGCAGCCCAGCACTCTGTTGCCTTTTTTGGCAGCTGCAGCACACTGCTGGCTCATATTTAAGTAATTGTCCACTAGGACTCCGAGATCCCTCTCACAATTACTACTATTGAGCAAGATGCCACCTGTGCTGTACTTGTGCATTTGGTTTTCCTTGCCTAAATGTAGAACCTTACTTTTTTCACCATTGAATTTCATTTTGTTAGATAGCGCCCAGTGTTCAAGTCTGACCAGGTCCTCCTGTATCTTAAGCTTGTCTTCTGGAGTGTTGGCTATTCCTGCCAGCTTGGTGTTATCTGCAAATTTGATGAGTTCCCCATCTATCCCCTCATCCAAATAGTTGATGATTCTCTATATTCTATTTCCCTATCTCATTCATACATAGACTCATACAAACATACATGCACATTATAAAAATATAACCTGTATATTATAGTCCTTTGAGTGAATCTCAATTCCTGTTACTACATGGTAAGGTCCATGCTTGTTTCTGAGCTGCATTTTCAGACATGGTCTGCCATAATCTTTTCCTGGGATGTTTTTGGACTCCTCAGCCTGAGGTGTGAGAGGGAATCCAAGGGACAACAATACCCAGATTGTCTGGAATGTGTCTGTTTCAAACAATGTAAGTAGAGAAGAGGAACTTTGGGGACAAAAACCTGTGCAGTCACTATAGCATATATGAAATGCATTAACAGAATAACAGAGTTGGACGAGATCTTGGAGGTCTTGTAGACCAACCCCCTGCACAAGCAGGAAACCCTATAACCTTCTGGACAAACAGCTGTCCAATCTCTTATGAAAAGCCTCCAGTGATGGAGCATCCACAACATCTGAAGGCAAGCCATTCCACTAGTTAATTATTCTCACTGTCAGGAAATTTCTCCTTAGTTCTAGGTTGGTATTTTCACTGAATGTAACATTATGGCAAAATCCATGTATCTTTTCAGGAAAGTAACTGTGTTGTACTGGAAAATTCTGCCCTTCCTTTTTGCCATCCAGGAAATCAACAAAGATCCCCTCCTCTTACCCAACCTCACCCTGGGTTACAACCTCCATGACAACTTTCGAGACAGAGGATTGACATTGGATGGTCTGCTGGATTTGCTTTCGACTGGAGAGGCCCATGTTCCCAATTACAGCTGTGGAAGGAAGAGGAACATGCTGGTTCTCCTGGAAGAGACCAACTCTGACATATCCATCCTTATGGCTGCCATATTGGGCATCTACAAAATCCCACAGGTATAGAACAAGTGCATGGCTGCAAGTTTATTCCAGAGCAGTTCAAGGAGATTTCCTCCATAGAAATGTTAAGCATGGATTAAGGTGTATAATTCATCTTTACATCCTCTTTCAGTCTCCCAAAGAAACAAGAATAAATACAGCCATAATTAACAGTTATCACTGAGTACAAATATTAGTTCAAACTGTATGCTCTCTCAGATCTTGCACTATGCAGGCTCTCTAGAAGAATCAACTTTTTAAAAAAATTATTATTTTATTTTCATTACAATCATAAGAAAAAAAATTCAGATACCTAAGAAGTTAAAATACAAAACACAAATTCCGACATTGCTCACCCATTTCCCCCCAGACCGAGTCCCTCTCTCATCTCTTCACTTCCCCCTTCCTTCTACCTCCTCCTCTCCTCCCTCTCTCCTCCATCTTTCTATTTACTTATCCCTCTCCTCTTCTAGAAGCATCAACTTTTCATAAAATGAGCTCTGGATTTCTTCTTAACCTTCCATTGATGACAGTTACATTCTCTGCATTTCTGATCCCCTATTAAATCCACCAAGGTAGGCTGAAATCTTCCAGCCACTACCTAAGCTCTGACATTATATTTTCAGGATCTCATATGTTGGCTTTGTAAAAACCCCAAATAAAACATAAATCTTCTTTTTGTTTCCAGATCAGCTACACTTTTATTTCACCAATCCTGAGTGATAAAACTCAGTTACCCTTTTTCTACCGGACCACCCCCAAAGAAGATGCTCAGAACCTGGGGATTGTTAAACTGCTGCTGTATTTTCGGTGGATATTCATTGGTGTCTTTGCTGCAGACACTGATAATGGAGAACATTTCATTAGGACCTTCATTCCAGTGCTGGCTCAGAATGGCATCTGTGTTGTTTTTTCACAAATCATATTATTAAAAGCTGAGAACCACAAGTATCTGGTTTCTGTTTTCAACATGTGGATCCAAATCAATGTATTTGTTTACTATTCAGAGTTTACATTCGTAGAAGGAGCTTTTTTTCTAGAAAACATATTAAATTCCTTGAGAAAGCCTATTGTGGGGAAACTTTGGATCACAACAGCTTTGTGGGATCTCACCATCGAATTATCGTATAATACTCTTTCTTTCAGATATACCCATAGTATTTTTTCTTTCTTTATCCAGACCAGCCAAAGGACCAAATTTAATGATTTCGTGGATTTCTATATTTATATCGAAGCATTTATGGTTAAAAAATTTCACTGTTCATACGGAAAGCCTGCCCTGTCTGTGAAAGGCTGGACAAGGTGTGCAGAGAAAGAGAACTTGGAGACTCTGCCTCAAGAGAAGATTGAAAAGATCTTCTCTCTAGATAGTTCCTTAACTTACAATGCCATCCAGATTGTGGCACATGCCTTAAATGTGGCCTATTCATCTCAATCCCAGAGGATAAGGATGGAGAGAAAAAGCAAGCTGGAAGTCGAAAAGATCCAGCCATGGCAGGTATTCCCTTAGAGGTTCCATGTGTATTGCTAAGGGTGACAGATAGATGATGAATGTCACAAAACACTCTCTGAGAAATGTGGAATATGTTGAGAAAAAAATTATGAAACATTTTCTTTCATAAGATCCCTTATTTAGGTCTTAATTTTTTCCTTTGGCCTCCAGAATTGCTGAATGGCAAATTATACATTGGCTGTGTTGTCGCACACCACTACAATTCTTTTATCTCAGGTGCGTTAAGCTTTTCTTTCTTCAGATTCTAGAATTTGGTGCTTGTGGAAAGGGATTTTGGATTCTCTCCCAATATATTACAATGTAAGATAACTTTGAACTTAATGGGGATGAAGATTCATTCTCCAAGCTTGTGGGTTGGTTTCTGAACATTTCATTACCAGGCTAGATAACATCTTCAGTGGAGTTTAGGGGATGTCAGCGTTGGTGTTCATCTGTTTATAAGGGTTTCAGGTGTGGGTGTGTCATGTGAGGGTCTTGTGATGGGTCAGGTGTGAGTGAGAAGTGGGGGGCCTTGCGTGGGTTTTTTGAGGGTCTGTGCTGTCGGTGCCATCTCTGATTGGCTGTGTGGTTGATTTGGATTCTGAGGAGTTTGCAGGCTTGCTGTAGGTCAACTTGTCTGTTGATGGAATTGCTGGTGGAATGCAGGCTTCAATGAATTCATGAATGTGGCGGGTGGTAGTGTGGCCGATTATTTTTGTGTTGCTCAAATCAAATTGGTATTGTTTGGTGGGTTTTTTTAAATTTATTTTTACTTTTTTTTTCAGGGTAGAATGGCTGGCTTTTATTTTTATTTTTTTTTTTTGTAAAAAAATTTATTTTCAAGTTTACAATACATTACAATCTTACAAATACTTCAGATAAAAAATAAAACAAATTGATACACGCCACATTCAGTCTTGCCCGCCCATTTCCCCCCAAACCGCATCCCACCTCAAACCAACTTACTTCTTTCCCTCTTTTTCTTCACTCACCCCCTCTCCTCCTTCACCTCAACCGTCCCACATACTTCTCACCTTCTTCTCCTCCCTCTTGATGCGGTCCAGGGGAAATGCCCGAGCAGTTCCTCTCTCAAAATTAAGACATTAATATTATATACAATAAGACTGTTTCTACTTTATCTGAACTACTTAAACTTCAACCCAAACAAAATCATTACTCATAGAATAAGTGAAACTTTGTAGTTCCATATTTCTTCTGAACATATTCTATCCATCTTCTCCATACATTAAAATATCTCTCTTGTGAATGGTCCTTTAAATAAGCAGAAATTTTAGCCATTTCTGCTAATTTAGAAACCTTAAATACCATTCTTCTAAAGAAGGCAGAATATCCTTCTTCCAATATTGACCCACCAGTAATCTTGCTGCTGTTATTAAATTCAACATTAAGATAGTTTCTTTAACATTAAAGTCCACGAAAATTCCCAAAAGAAACAGTTGGGGAGTAAACTTAATCTTCCTTTTAAAAACCTTTTGAATGTTCCACCAAATCATAATCCAGAAGGCTTTAATAACTTTACAGGTCCAACCAAACATGAAAATAGGTTGCATCCAAGCAACCACATCTCCAACATTTAGGTTGCAGGTTCGGGTACATACAAGACAACTTTTTAGGATCCAAATGCCATCTATAAAACATTTTGTAAAAATTTTCCCTCAAATTCTGGGCCTGCGTCAATTTAACATTTCTAGTCCAAATTTCCTCCCATAAGTCCAACGAGATCGGTTCTTGAATATTCTGGGCCCATTTAATCATACAATCTTTAACTAACTCTTTTTCTGAATCCAATTTTATTAACTCATTATAAATTCTTTTAATATGGGCACATTTCTGATCCTTGATCTGAATTACCAAATTTTCATCTACTAAAGTAATTCCCACTTTCTTATCCAAAATCCATCTCTGCACAATTTGCAAGTATTGAAACCACGATTGTAAAATGTTTTCTTGCCTTAACACATCAGAAGACTTTAATTGCCAATCAGTACCCGACCAAATAAGTAACTCTTTATACGAAATGTTGTCAAAAATCACCCCCTTAGAAAGCCCCTGGATTGCTTTTCCAGGGATCCCCCAATAGGTATTTTATAATTTAACTTATAATAATATTTTTTCCAAACTCAAAGTAAAGCATATCTTAAAATATGTGACTTAAAGACCAAATCTACTTTCTTATCAAAAATTATATATGCATGCCAACCATATAATAAATCTCACCCTTCAAGAACAAGAATATCTCTATTTGTTAAATTGAGCCAGTCACTTACTAAAGTTAAAGTGGCCGCATCATAATATAATTTCAGATTTGGTGCTTTAAGTCCACCTCTTTCTCGAGCATCTTGTAAAATCTTAAACTTTACCCTTGATTTCTTCCCGCCCCAAATAAATTTATTAATACCCGTCTGCCACTCATCCAAATTAGCATCCTTCTTTAAAATGGGTATCATCTGAAACAAAAAAAGAAACTTTGGTAGAACATTCATCTTCACTACTGAAATTCTCCCCAATAACGATAGTGGTAGCTTTTGCCAATCATTTAAATCTTTTTGAACTATAATCCGTGAGCGCTCATAATTATTCTTATACAATTTTCCATTAGATGTTGTAATATAAACTCCTAAATACTTAACCTTATTAACTATTTCATAACCGGTTGTTTCAGCTATAAAATCTTTTCCCTTCCTAGACATATTTTTCAATAATATTTTAGTTTTATTCTTATTTACCTTAAAACCAGAGACCTGTCCATACTGCACTAAAATTTCAACCAAATCTTTGACCGGATCTGTTGGATGGGATAATGTTGCAACCAAATCATCAGCAAAAGCTCTCAGCCTATAATCAATTTTACTTATTTTTATTCTTTTTAATCTAGATGAATCTCAAATTTTAATAAGTAAAATCTCCATTGTTAATACAAATAACAAGGGGGATAAAGGACAACCATGTCTTGTACCTTTTCCTATTTTAAATACGTCTGTTAATCCCCCATTAATTATAATTTGCGCCGATTGTTGTTGATAAATGGCCTTGAGAGCAGACAAGAATTTATCTCCAAAATTCATTTCCTCTACAACTTTCAATAGAAAATTCCAATCTAATTGATCAAAAGCTTTCTCAGCATCTATAAATATTTTTAATTGAAATTTTTTTTTATTATTATTATTTAAACATACAATCATTTATAAAAATACAATAAAATTTTAAAGTAGAAACCCCCCCCAGCCTCCCTCCCACCCCCAACCCCCCTCCCTTCACTTCCCAGAGCAGAATACAGGGTTAATAATAATAATAAAAAAAAATTAGTAATTAAGAAAAAAAGAAAAGAAAGAAAAGAAAAAAAATATCATAATTAACCTTTAACTCCATAACCTATAAAACAATTCTCTATAATATTTAATATTCATTCATAAAATAAATGAAACTTTTTAATTCCATACTTTTTCTGAATATAATCTATCCACCTTCCCCATACAATAATATATCTTTCTTGTGTAAGATCCTTTAAATAAGCAGAAATTTTTGCCATTTCTGCAAAGCTAGATACTTTAAATATCCATTGTTCTAAAGTAGGCAAGGAATCTTTCTTCCAGTATAGACCTACTAGTAACCTTGCTGCAGTTAATAAATTCAACATCAAAGTAGTTTCTTTTTCATTTAAGTCAACAAAAATACCAAGTAAAAATAGTTGAGGAGTAAACTTTATCTTTTTTCTAAAAATTTTTTGAATGTTCCACCAAATCATAATCCAAAAAGCCTTTACTTTTTTTACAATTCCACCAAATATGAAAATATGTCGCATCATTGTTACCACATCTCCAACATTTGGGCTGTATATTGGAATACATACAAGATAATTTTTTAGGATCTAAGTGCCATCTATAGAACATTTTATAAAAATTTTCTCTCAAATTTTGAGCTTGTGTAAATTTAACATTTCTTATCCAAATTGTCTCCCATAAATCCAATGAGATCGGCTCCTGTATATTCTGAGCCCATTTAATCATACAGTCTTTAACCAATTCTGTTTACGAATCTAACTCTAATAAAACATTGTATATTCTTTTTATATGAGCCGGACTTTGATTTTTAATCTGAATAACCAATTGTCTATCTTCTAGTGTTATTCCCTCTTTCTTGTCTACAGTCCATCTATCCATTATTTGTAAATATTGAAAACATGACTGTAGAATATTTTGCTGCCTTAGCACATCTAGGGATTTCAAATGCCAATTCGAACCAGAGCGAATTAACAGTTCTTTATACGAGATTCTGTCAAAATTTGTCCCCTTAGAGGTTCCCTCAATTGCGTGTCTGGGAATCCCCCAGATAGGTATTTTATAATTTAGTCTATAATAATACTTCTTCCAAACACGAGACAGCAGAATAGAAGAGAAAGAACTGGAGAAGATAACAAAATACAAAGACCTACAAATAGAAATAGAAAGTCTGTGGCAAAAGCAAGCAAGGGTAGTACCAATAGTCATAGGCTCTTTGGGTGCAATTCCAAAACAACTGGAGCACCACTTGAATACCATTGGCATTGACAAATTCGCTATTAGTCAATTGCAAAATGCAGCCTTATTAGCAACTGCTTCCATCCTGCGACGATATCTGTAATACCATCAAACATCCACATCTGCCTATCCCAGGTCCTGGGTAAGGACTAGATAGGTAGACAAAATGCCAAATCCAGTCTAAACATCTGGCTGACTGTGCGATGATCGATAATAATAATAGAGTTGGAAGGGACCTTGGAGGTCTTCAACCCTCTGTTCAGGCAGGAAACCCTATCATCATTTTAGACAAATGGCTGTCCACTCTCTTCTTAAAAACTTCCAGTGTTGGAGCACCTACAACTTCTGCAGGCAAGTTGTTCCACTGATTAATTGTTCTAACTGTCAAGAAATTTTCTCCTTAGTTCTAGGCTGCTTCTCTCTTTGGTTAGTTTCCATCCGTTGCTTCTTGTCTTGCCTTCAGGTACTTTGGAAAATAGCTTGACTCCCTCTTCTTTGTGGCAACTGCTGAGATATTGGAGCTCTGCTATCATGTCACACACACACACCCCATCCTTCTCTTCATTAAACTAGACATACCCAATTCCAGCAACCGTTTCTTATATGGAACACATTCAGCAGATAAAACAAAAGTATGCTTTAATGCTCAGCACCCTTGTCCAACTGATTAGCTTGGGAAGTCATGGTTATGATCTCAGCATGACCATCAAAGAAAAGGATAGGAATCTCTGATTGTTTAGTTCTCATCAATCCCAGTTCAGAAAAAAGACTATCCCTCTGTTAATGCAGCTCAGCACTGTGTTGGCTTTTTTGGCACTGCAGCACACTGCTGGCTCATATTTAAGTGAATGTCCACTAGGACTCCGAGATCCCTTTCACAATTACCACTATTGAGCAAGGTGTCACCTGTGCTGTACTTGTTCATTTGGTTTTTCTTGCCTAAATGTAGAACCTTACTTTTTTCACCATTGAATTTCATTTTGTTAGATAGTGCCCAATGTTCAAGTCTGTCCAGTTCCTCCTGTATCTTAAGCCTGTCTTCTGGAGTGTTTGCTATTCCTGCCAGCTTGGTGTCATCTGTAAATTTGATGAGTTCCCCATCTATCCCCTCATCCAAATCGTTAATGATTCTCTATATTCTATTTCCCTATCTCATTCATATATACAGCAGATTCATACACACATACATGCACATTATAAAAATATAACCTCTATATTATAGTCCTTTGAGTGAATCTCAATTCCTGTTCCTACATGGTAAGGTCCATGCTTGTTTCTGAGCTGCATTTTCAGACATACTTTGCCATAATCTTTTCCTGGGATGTTTTTAGACTCCTCAGCCTGAGGTGTGAGAGAATCCAAGGGACAACAATACCCAGATTGTCTGGAATGTATCTGTTTCAAACAATGTAAGTAGAGAAGAGGAACTTTGGGGACAAAAACCTGTGCAGTCACAATAGCATATATGAAATGCATTAACAGAATAACAGAGTTGGACAAGACCTTGGAGGTCTTCTAGACCAACCCTATAACCTTCTGGACAAACAGCTGTCCAATCTCTTATTAAAAGCCTCCAGTGATGGAGCATCCACAACATCTGAAGGCAAGCCATTCCACTAGTTAATTATTCTCACTGTCAGAAAATTTCTCCTTAGTTCTAGGTTGGTATTTTCACTGAATGTAACATGTATCCATGTATCTTTTCAGGAAAGAAGATGTGATGTACTGGAAAATTCTGCCCTTCCTTTTTGCCATCCAGGAAATCAACAAAGATCCCCTCCTCTTACCCAACCTCACCCTGGGTTACAACCTGCATGACAACTTTCGAGACAGAGGATTGACATTGGATGGTCTATTGGATTTGCTTTCGACTGGAGAGGCCAATGTTCCCAATTACAGCTGTGGAAGGAAGAGGAACATGCTGGTTCTCCTGGAAGAGACCAACTCTGACATATCCATCCTTATGGCTGCCATATTGGGCATCTACAAAATCCCACAGGTATAGAGCAAGTGCATGGCTGCAAGTTTATTCCAGTGCAGTTCAAGGAGATTTCCTCCATAGAAATGTTAAGCATGGATTAAGGTGTACAATTCATCTTTACATCCTCTTTCAGTCTCCCAAAGAGACTAGAATAAATACAGCCATAATTAACAGTTATCACTGAGTACAAAGATTACTTCAAAATGTATGCTTGCTCAGATCTCGCCCTATGCAGGGTTTCTGGAAGCATCAACTTTTCAGAAAATGAGCTCTGGATTTCTTCTTAACCTTCCATTGATGACAGTTACATTCTCTGCATTTCTGATCCCCTATTAAATCCACCAAGGTAGGCTGGAATCTTCCAGCCACTACCTAAGCTCTGACATTATATTTTCAGGATCTCATATGTTGGCTTTGTAAAAACCCCAAATAAAACATAAATCTTCTTTTTGTTTCCAGATCAGCTACACTTTTATTTCACCTATCCTGAGTGATAAAACTCAGTTACCCTTTTTCTACCGGACTGTCCCCAAAGAAGATGCTCAGAACCTGGGGATTGTTAAACTGCTGCTGTATTTTCGGTGGATATTCATTGGTGTCTTTGCTGCAGACACTGATAATGGAGAACATTTCATTAGGACCTTCATTCCTGTGCTGGCTCAGAATGGCATCTGTGTTGTTTTTTCACAAATCATATTATTAAAAGCTGAGAACAACAAGTATCTGGTTTCCGTTTTCAACATGTGGATCCAAATCAATGTATTTGTTTACTATTCAGAGTTTACATTCGTAGAAGGAGCTTTTTTTCTAGAAAACATATTCAATTCCCTGAGAAAGCCTATTGTGGGGAAACTTTGTATCACAACAGCTTTGTGGGATCTCACCATCGAATTATCGTATAATACTTTTTCTTTCAGATATACCCATAGTATTTTTTCTTTCCTTATCCAGACCAGCCAAAGGACCAAATTTAATGATTTCATGGATTTCTATTTTTATATCAAAGCATTTATGGTTAAAAAATTTCACTGTTCATACGGAAAGCCTGCCTTGTCTGTGAAAGGCTGGACAAGGTGTACAGAGAAAGAGAACTTGGAGACTCTGCCTCTTGAGAAGATTGAAAAGATCTTCTCTCTAGATAGCTCCTTAACTTACAATGCCATCCAGATTGTGGCACATGCCTTAACTGTGGCCTATTCTTCTCAATCCCAGAGCATAAGGATGGAGAGAAAAAGCAAGCTGGAAGTTGAAAAGATCCAGCCATGGCAGGTATTCCCTTATAGGTTCCATGTGTATTGCTAAGGGTGACAGATAGATGATGAATGTCACAAAACACTCTCTGAGAAATGTGGAATATGTTGAGAAAAAAGTTATGAAACATTTTCTTTCATAAGATCCCTTATCTTCCTCTTAATCTTTTCCTTTGGCCTCCAGAATTGCTGAATGGCAAATTATACATTGGTTGTGTTGTCGCACATCACTACAATTCTTTTATCTCAGGTGTGTTAAGCATTTCTTTCTTCAGATTCTAGAATCTGGTGCTTGTGGAAAGGGATTTTGGATTCTCTCCCAATATATTACAATGTAAGACAACAGTGAACTTAATGGGGATGAAGATTCGTTCTCCAAGCTTGTGGGTTGGTTTCTGAACATTTCATTACCAGGCTAGATAACATCTTCAGTGGAGTTCAGGGATGTCAGCGTTGGTGTTCATCTGTCTATAAGGGTTTCAGGTGTGGGTTTGTCATGTGAGGATCTTGTGATGGGTCAGGTGTGAGTGAGAAGTGGGGGGCCTTGTGTGGGTTGGTTGAGGGTCTGTGCTGTCGGTGCCATCCCTGATTGGCTGTGTGGTTGATTTGGATTCTGAGGAGTTTGCAGGCTTGTTGTAGGTCAACTTGTCTGTTGATGGAATGGCTGGTGGAATGCAGGCTTCAATGAACTCACGAGTGTGGTGGGTGGTAGTGTGGCCGATTATTTTTGTGATGCTCAAATTAAACTGGTATTGTTCGGTGTTTTTTTTTTTAATTTATTTTTACTTTTTTTTTCAGGGTAGAATGGCTGGCTTTTATTTTTATTTTTTTTTTGTAAAAATTTTTATTTTCATCTTTACAATACATAACAATCTTACAAATACTTCAGATAAAAAATAAAACAAATTGATACACGCCACATTCAGTCTTGTCCGCCCATTTTCCCCCAAACCGCATCCCACCTCAAACCAACTTACTTCTTTCCCTCTTTTTCTTCACTCACCCCCTCTCCTCCTTCACCTCAACCTTCCTACATACTTCTCACCTTCTTCTCCTCCCTCTTGATGCGGTCCAGGGGAAATGCCCGAGCAGTTCCTCTCTCAAAATTAAAACATTAATATTACATACAATAAGACTGTTTCTACTTTATCTGAACTACTTAAACTTCAACCCATCCAATATCTTTGCAAAAATCTTATAATCTGTATTTAAAAGAGATATACGCCTATAATTTCTCGGTTGGGACAGATCCTGGTCATCCTTTGGAATTAATGATATGAAGGCCGTTCTCCAGGATGGAGGTAATTCTGCTCCAGATAAAATATATTAACAAGTACCTTTAATGGTTCTATCATTTCTTCAGATAACATCCTGTAATAAATCGCTGTTAACCCATCAGTACCTGCAGTCTTACCAACCTTCAATTGTTTAATTGCAAAAATAATCTCTTCAGAAGTAATTAAACCATTAATCCCATCACATTGATCCCTCATAAGTCTAGGAAAATGTGCTCCCTGTAAATATTTTTCTATATCTGAAGTTTGTATACTTTCACTAGAATAAAATTTAGAATAAAAATCTAAAAAAGACTTTTTAATCAAATTTTGTTGGTAGACTTCTCTACCTTTATAAATTATTTTATCTATAATCCTATAATTGTTTGGTGTTGATGTGGATCGATATTAAGGATTTAGGATCATGACATTTGACTGCCAGCCAGTGTTCATGGATCCTATTTTTTAATTGATATGATGTTTGTCCCATGTAGAATTGGTTGCAATGGTTGTGGTTGATTCTGTATATTACATTGTTTCTTTCCTTCTTCTGTATCTTGGTTCTGGATAATTCCTGGCAGAGTGTTGTTCTGGGTTTTTGGGCTATTACTATTCATACGGGTTAGAGAATTCTGGCTGTCATTTTGCCATCCATTTTGTATAGGGAAGAGTTAGTTTTTGTGTGATGGTTGGCTGTGTGCTATGTTGTGGTTTGGGTGCTGTGTGATGGAATACGAATTTTTTTTTGGATAGCTGCTATGGAGAAAGACAGCACGCAGCTATTTCTCTTCCACTTTTCTTAGTGTTGTGGTGCTGCAGTGTGTCCTGGCCCTTCTGAAGAGGGTCTGGACACAGCTTCTTTTGGGTGCAGTGGGGTGGTTGCTTATGAAGCTGAGGATCTCATCCATGTGTGTAGGTTTGCAGTAGATGTGGGTTTCCAGTTCTCCGTTGTCTAGTCTCCTTATGTCAATGTTGAGGAATGGGAGTCTGTTGTCTGTTTCCTCTTCATGTGTGAATTTGATCCCAGGGAATATGTTATTGAGTAGATGGCGTGTTTCCTCAATTTGGGAGCATTTGATGATGAAGATTTCATCAACATAGCTTGTCCAGAATTTTGGTTGAATGGTGGGTATAGCTATGGATTCAAGTTGTTGCATGACTGCTTCTGCTATTAGGCCTGATATGGGTGATCCATCACGGTACCTTGTACTTGGTTATTTATAACAATTATCAGTGCATATCCTTGTAAAATCACCCAAAGAGCGCCAGAATCAATATTTAAGCTTTCCCTCAGAATCAGTGTTCATATTTTCTTCTGATAACAAGTACATGGAACAGTCAATTGCAAATATTGACATTTGCTTCCCAATTTCCTAAAGCCGATTAATATTTCCAGGGCTGAGTTGTACAAACTGATGCTGTGTCTTCTACACTGCTCCATCTTCTCTCTTGTGGAATCACAATGCACGATCCAAAATAAATAATCAAGGCTCACTGCAGTGCTTGTTATTCAGTGTGCGCAGGGGAAATTCTCCAAAGAATGTTGAGATAAAACCCTGTGGACAAAAGAATGCATCTATAGTTATACAGGACATCTCAGTGAAGAGGGGGAAACTAATGTATAAGCAATATATGATGTAAGCAAACATATTTGTGGGTAAAGGATTTCCCTTCTCCTGCCCTTCTACCATCTAGTTATCTTCAAGGAGAGAAATAAAACAATAGAACAAAAGGAGAGGGGCCATCTGGGAATGCCATATGTTGAAAAGAAAGCATCTCCCACAAGGATTTACACTGATAATTGTAATATTAAGTACAATTAATAAATAAGCAAATCTATGCATAGACAAATTATGCAAATTGTCCTGAGAAGAAAACAGGCTGCAGTTCAATAAGCCAAATTCCTTATATCTCTGTACGTCAACATGTTCAGATGATTCCATTTCTGTAAAAATATCTTTCCTCATACACTGTAGCTTCACCATTTCCTGAAGGACCCCCAGATCTACAACAACACCATGGAAGGAATGTACTTGGATAGGAATGGAGATTTGATGGCTGACTTTGACATTTTGAGCTGGGTGTGGTTTCCAAATAAGTCCACCACCAGAGTGAAATTTAGGAGTCTAGTCAGAGAAGGAGCCAGTGGAATCAAATTCAGCATCAACAAGCAAACCATCACGAAGCCTCAATGGCTCAATCAGGTGGGGGGGAAGGTGTCCCATCTCTTTAGTTTTGTCCATCCTCTCAATCTGTGTCTCCTTCCTTCCCAAACTATATATCAGACTGACTAAGGAAGAATTTCCTGACATTTAGAGGAATTAATCAGTGGGATGATTTTCCTCCAGAGGTTGTGAGTGCTCCATCAGTGCAGGGTTTTAGGAAAAGATTGAACAACCATTTGTCTGAAATAATATAGGGTTTCCTGTCCAAGCAGGGGGTTGGACTAGAAGACCTCCAAGAACCCTTCCAAGTCTGTTATTCTGTTAAATTCATCCTTCAGACTTATACTGTTTCCATTTAGAACTAGCAAAACAAAATTCGTTGTGTTAAGTACGGAAATCTAAGGGACACAGAGGGAAATTATGTTTGGGTGGAGGAAAACAGAAGCAGGATTTAAGCTGGGGGGGAGAGAAATAAAATCTCTTTTTTTTTCATTTGGACATGTAGAAATGCAAGAATTGAATTTATCTAGACTTTTGGTACAAGAAATGTGTAAAATCCGTCATCCTGGAGAATTGCAGAATTCCCATTTCTCCTCTAAATCATGCTGATGTGTTTTTCCAAAAGTTGCTCTGACAGTCTTCCATAATCAGTCCTCCAAAATGGAAGCATGTCTGACTATCATGAACTGCTTTCAGTGTAAAAAACTAACTTTCTAGAAAATTATTGGACCTTCCCTGCAGCAGTCAACACAACATGTCCTGGAGGAGAAACACAATGTTCCATTTCTAGTCCATTTTGCACATACCTGTTTTGCTGATCCCGTTCCAATTCTATAATTCATTTCATTGCTGATCAGTTTTGCCGATACTTCTGAATGCCAATTCTATTCACTTTCAGCCCTTGCCTTACTCCCAGTGTGTGGAGCCTTGTCAGCCTGGATATTTCAAGGTGGTCCAGGAAGGAAAACCAATCTGCTGCTACAACTGCATCCCCTGTGCAGAAGGGAGCTTTTCCACCAAAGAAGGTGGGTGTGTGGGAATCAAAATTTTTATTTCTGCCTTCCATCCCCCTGCTGATGAATACACACAAATTCAGATGTGGGTTTCCTGATTCCAAATTTTAATTCCCGCCCTATAAATTCATGGTAAATATACATTTGTCCTCTGCAGATGTAGACCAGTGCACCAGATGTCCAGACGATCAGTATCAGAACAAGCATCGAGATCAATGTATCCCCAAAATTGTCACCTTTTAAACATTAACCATTGGGATTTGGTGGGACAAAATGAATCTATAAATAGTTGAACAATATTGGTATTGTATTTCAATTTTATTCTTCAATTAATGAGTAATGGGACAAATCAAACTCCATTTTTGAAAAACAGAATATTCCAACCCTGTCAGTTTGGCCAATCCCAGTCCATTAGGGACCTTCCTACAAGATGTAGATGTTTGTCCCTTCTCCCCTTTTGCTTCCTAGAGTTGTCTGCCCCTAATCTAGCCACATTTTCACACTTGATCCACTTGGGACATATACTAATGCAAAGAAGCACAGCTATACACATACTCCTAAGTTTTTATTTCTGCCTTCCATCCCCCTGCTGATGAAGACACACAAATTAAGATGTGGGTTTCCTGATTTCAAATTTTAACTCCCGTCCTATAAATTCATGGTAAATATACATTTGTCCTCCGCAGATGCAGACCAGTGCACCAGATGTCCAAACAATCAGTATCAGAACAAGCATCGAGATCAATGTATCCCCAAAATTGTCACCTTTTTGTCCCATCAAGAGCATTTGGGAATTATTCTTACTTTCTTTGCCCTGTTCCTAATCTTAACCACAGTTTTAGTCTTGGGAATCTTCATTAAATTCCAAGAAACTCCCATTGTCAAAGCCAACAACCGGGACCTCTCCTATATCCTCCTGATCTCCCTTCTGCTTTCCTTCTTGACTTCCTTTCTCTTCATTGGTCAGCCAAGGAGAACCACCTGTCTTCTCCGACAAACAATTTTCAGCATCATCTTCTCCATTGCTGTGTCTTCTGTCTTGGCCAAAACAATTATGGTGGTGCTGGCCTTCCTGGCCATAAAGCCAGGAAACAGAGTGAGAAGGTGGCTGGGCAAGAATCTGGCCAACTCCCTCATCCTTTCTTGTTCCAGTGTCCAGGTTGTCATTTGTTTCACCTGGTTAGGAGTCTTTCCTTCATTCCCTGATTCCGACATGTATTCGCAGCCTAGAGAGATTGTTCTGCAGTGCAATGAAGGCTCTGTCACTATGTTTTATGTTGCCCTTGGTTACATGGTCTTTCAGGCTGCCATTTGCTTCTTGGTGGCTTTCCTGGCCAGGAATCTGCCTGGCTCCTTCAATGAAGCCAAGCTGATCACCTTCAGTATGCTGGTCTTTTGCAGTGTCTGGATCTCCTTTGTGCCTACCTATCTGAGCACCAAAGGGAAATTCATGGTTGCTGTGCAAGTCTTCTCCATCTTGGCCTCCAGTGCTGGGCTTCTGGGCTGCATCTTCATCCCTAAGTGTTACATCATTTTACTAAGGCCAGACCTGAATACAAAGGAGCAACTGATGTTCAAAGCTGAAGTAAAAAAATGATTCTGATGGATGTTCTGGGGATATAATTCTCACCCAATATAATTCCCACCAGTTGGATACTTTTCAGGAGAAAACATTATCAGGCTGCTTTTTGAAGTGATCTCCTGGTTAAGTCTAATTTCCATGTTTTCATGTTTCTGTGTCTGGCAGTATGATTTAGCATTTTAGGCTTCATTATTAGCCTTTAAGTGAGGATGTTATTAGCATTTTAGTTTGCCAGTGTTGGTCTCCTTTCAGACTTTAGAAAGAATGCTTTTCTTCTGTTTTTTTCTATGGGAAAAAAATCTAGCCATTTCAGCAACTGAACCTTAGACAATGTATTCTGAAAGTAATTGAATAGACTTGCAAGTTTTAAGTAAGAAACAAATCAAGTCTGGAAAGGGCATGATGTAACCCATAAATTTACCATTTGTGGAATGTAATCTCTCATCAATGTTTTCTATTGTTCAGTTGTCTCGGGTAATAAATGTCATTCATTCTTTCTTTAGTTGCTTTCTGATTTATCACATATACCAAATTTTTGAATCATTTGTTTCTGTGCCCTATCAAAAGACTTGGACCACCCACCGTTCCCAAAAATGTTTTTCACTGTGATTTATATTGTTGGGTAGGGGTGAAAAGGCTAATTTTGCAAAAGAAAAAATGTTTTTAATCTCTCAAATTCAGAGAAATTTTCTTTTTTTTATTGAATTTTTTTTAAATTTTACAAAAAAGTTCCCTTCCCCGAACCCTCCCCACCCTCCCCTACCCTCCCCCGACCTTCCCAGAGCTGAATACAGGCTTAATTGAAATTTAAGAAAAAATCTTAAAACACATATAAACCATAAGCAAATCTAAAAGCATTAATTAAACAAATTATAAAATAGTTAACGACAATATATAAAAAAACAAGAAGAGAGAAAGAAAAGAAACAGAAAAAGAAAAAAGAAAATAATAAAAGAAAATAAAAAATTAAAAAAATATCTATAAAGTATCTTAAATATGAATTATTCAAAAACTAAATATTATTTTTTTTATATCCAACTTATATTGTACGAAATCTATCCATCTTTTCCATACCAGAAGATACTTCTCTTGCGATTGATCTTTCAAGAAAGCCGAAATCTTTGCCATTTCCGCCAAGTAGGAAACTTTAAGAAACCATTCTTGCAAAGTAGGCAAAGATTCCTTCTTCCAACATTGCCCTACTAACAACCTGGCCGCTGTAATTAAATTTAACATTAATATAGTCTTTTTACTATCACAATCAGAAACAATACCTAAAAAAACAATTGTGGAGTAAATTTTATCCTTCTTCTAAAAATTCTTTGAATATTCCACCAAATCTTAATCCAAAAAGCTTTTATATTTTTACATGACCACCAAATGTGGTAATAAGTAGCATCCAAACACCCACATCTCCAACATTTAGGCTGCAAGTCAGGATACATACGAGACATTTTTTGTGGATCAAGGTGCCATCTATAAAACATTTTATAAAAATTTTCCCTTAAATTTTGGGCTTGTGTAAATTTGACATTCCTCACCCAAATAATCTCCCAGGTATCTAATAGGACCGGTTCATCAAAATTTTGTGCCCATTTAACCATACATTCTTTAACTAATTCTGCTTCTGAATCCAATTCTACTAACACCCCATAAATTCTTTTGATATGAGTTCGTCTTTGATCTTTTATTTGTCTTAACAAATTCTCATCCTCTCTAAGCAAACACACATTACAATCTATCTTCCACCTCTCCACTATTTGTCTATACTGAAACCATGAATAGATAATGTTTTCTTGTGTTAAATCTTCCAAAGATTTTAATTGCCAATTTTTACCATCCCATCTAAGTAATTGTGCATAAGAAACACTATCCATCTTGACTCCTCTCCTTATCCCTTCTATCGCATGCCATGGTATAGCCCATAATGGAATTTTAAAATCACTTCTATAATATTTCTTCCAAACCCGAAGTAAAGAAGTCCTTATAATATGAGAGTTAAAAACCCTATCCACCTTTTTATTAAAAATTAAATAGGCATGCCATCCAAAAAGTAAATCCCAACCCTCCAAGAGGAGTATTTCTACATTTGTTAAATTAACCCAATCACTAATTAATGTTAAAACCGCAGCGTCATAATACAATTTCAAATTCGGTACCTTGAGTCCACCTCTCTCACGAATGTCTTGTATAATTTTAAGTTTTACTCTTGGTTTTTTCCCTGCCCAGATAAATTTGTTGATACATTTCTGCCATTCATTTAAATTAACCTCATTCTTTAAAATGGGTATCATTTGAAATAAAAAAAGAAACTTTGGCAGAACATTCATTTTAATCGCTGCAATTCTCCCCAAAAGAGATAATTGCAGCTTCTCCCAGTTTTCCAAATCTTTTTGTATTTTGACCCACAGCCTTTCATAATTATTTTTATAAAATTTTGCATTGGAAACGGATAAAATAACCCCCAGATATTTTACCTTATTGACAACCTCATAATCTGTCAGCCTAACCAGGTGCACACCTTTTTTTTTAATCCAAGGGACATTTGTTCATTAATAAAATATCTTATAATTATTAAGATCTACCAAACTGTTAGAAGAAAGTATGTTCTCTTTTTTCTGTAATCTATCCTGTCTAACAATCAAAAGTACTTTTTATCAGATCAGAAGTATTTATTTATTTGAGGGGCCCTTGGTGTTCTTTGAGCTTGCTTGTTTTCTTGCAGACATTTCATTACCAAACTAGGTAACATCATGAGTGCTAGTAACTATCATCAGTGACTATCACTGATGATGTTACCTTGTTTGGGTAATGAAACATCTGCAAAAAACCAAGCAAATTCAGAGTGCTCAGCACTCGTCATTTCAATCCTGAGCTAGAAATATTTATTAGCATTTTTTTCCATTTTTATGCAAGAAAGGCATAAGAGGGTTGCAGTCATGAATAAATGTAGATAATTTCCTTTCTGTAATCAAAGAAGTTAATTTATCCATTTCAGCTATTCCAATAAATTCACCAACCATTTCTCCATAGTGGGTTGTGTGTCTGAGGATCCCATGAGGGGAGGGCTGAGACTGTCTAATAGACCCCACAGATCATTGGTAAGAAGGGGTCAGGATTGGGTGGGAGATGGTGGTGTGGTGTTCCTGTTTTCAAGGAGAAAAGTCAGAGGAGAGACATGTAAACAAAGCAATAGGTTGATGAAGAAATCCTGATTGGCAGATATGAAATGATATTTGATTGAAAGGGGGAAAGGAAGGATAAGCAGTAAAGATGCCTACTCATTTTCCTCAAAATAAAATTAGAAAAGAGAATCTATTGCACAAGAAAGGGAATTTTTGGAAACTTCCCAAATTTCTAGATTCATGTAACCCCAAGTTGGCTTCTTGTTAGCACTTCAACACTCGGCTGAAGTCAACAACTCATAAATGCTAATAGCAGAGAAGAGGTCTCTTCTACGGTCATGCCAACACCCTTAAATACTAGAAATATCATTACAGATACGTTTTGTATGTTGTATTGTGCATGACTCCAGCTAGACTCCAGCAGTATTTATTTATTTATTTATTTATTTATTTATTTATTTATTTATTTATTTATTTATTTATTTATTTATTTATTTTCAGTGTTTATATGCCGCCCAATCCCAAAGGACTCAGGGCAGCGTACAAAGTTAAAACAATGATAAAACAATAAAATAAAGCAGTCATACTGCGAGTCCGATCATATCCCGGCCCCCCGGGGACATCAGCCCCAGGCCTGCCGGAACAGGAGGGTTTTAACGGCCTTCTTAAAGGCCGGCAGGGTGGGAGTAGTTCAAACCTCGGGGGGAAGTTGATTCCACCAGGTCGGAGCCACCACAGAAAAGGCCCTTCCCCGAGGGCCCGCCAGCCAACATTGTCTGGCCGACGGGACCTGAAGGAGGCCCAATCTATGGGACCTCACCGGTCTCTGGGAGCTGTGCGGCAGAATGCGGTCCTGTAAGTAACCTGGCCCTATGCCATGAAGGGCTTTAAAGATGATAACCAACACCTTGAATTGCGTCCGGAGACCCACAGGAAGCCAGTGCAGCTCGCGGAGGATAGGTGACACGTGGGCGTACCTTGGCGCGCTCACAATCGCTCTCGCGGCTGCGTTCTGAACCAACTGCAGCCTCCGAACACTCTTCAAGGGTAGCCCCATGTAGAGCCCGTTACAGTAATCCAGTCTTGAGGTGACAAGGGCATGAGTGACTGTGAATAAAGCCTCCCGGTCCAAATAAGGCCGCAACTGGTGCACTAGGCGAACCTGTGCAAAGGTCCCCCTGGCCATAGCCGATAGATGTTGTTCCAGATTTAGCTGTGAGTCCAGGAGGACACCCAAGTTGCGTGCCTGCACTGAGGGAGGTAAATTTGCCCCCCCCCAGGACTAAAGATGGACCATCCAGTTGGCCTTTGGGAGGCAAGACCCAGAGCCACTCGGTCTTGTCAGGGTTGAGTCTAAGCCTGTTCACCCCCATCCAGACCCTCACATCTTCCAGGCACCGGCACATCACGTCGACTGCTTCACTGAAAGGACACCGGGTGGAGATATATAATTGGGTATCATCCGCGTACTGATGATACCTCACCCCGTGTTGCCAAATGATCTCACCCAGCAGTTTCATGTAGATGTTAAAAAGGAGGGGGGACAGGACCGAGCCCTGAGGCACCCCGTGATCGAGGCGCCTAGGGGTTGATCTCTGTCTGCCTGCCAACACCAACTGCGACCTGTCAGAGAGGTAGGAGGAGAACCACCACAATACGGTGCCGCCCACCCCCACCTCTCCGAGACAACGCAGAAGGATACCATGGTCGATGGTATCGAAAGCAGCTGAGAGGTCAAGAAGCACCACGATAGAGGAATGACCCCTATCCCGGGCTCGCCAGAGGTCATCTGTCAGTGTGACCAAAGCAGTCTCACTGCTGTAGCCGGGCCTGAAACCAGATTGAAAAGGGTCTAGATAATTGGTTTCATCCAAGGATCGCAAGAGTATGTGGATCAAGAACTTCCAGAAGTACAGGCAGGATTTTGAAGAGGCAGAGGAACTAGAGATCAAATTACCAACATACACTGGATCATGGAGAAAGCTAGGCAGTTCCAGAAAAACATCTACTACTGCTTCCTCGCCTATCCAAAACCTTTGATTGTGTGGATTACAACAAATTGTGCCAAGTTCTTAAAGAGATGGGAGTACCTGACCATTGTATTTGTTTCTTGAGAAACCTATATGTGGGCCAAGAAGCAACAGAGAACTGGACATGGAACCACTGATTGGTTCAAAATTGGGAAAGGAGTCCAGAAAGGCTGTATTCTGTCACCTTGCCTATTTAACTTATATGCAGAGGACATCATGAGAAAGGCAGGGAATACTGCATACAGTTTTGGTCACCACACTACAAAACAGATGTTGAGACCTTGGAAAAAGTTCAGAGAAGAGCAATTAAGATGATCCAAGGCCTGGAGACTAAAACATATGAAGAACAGCTGTAGGACTTGGGTTTGGCTAGTCTAAAGAAAAGAAGGACTAGGGGGGACATGATAGCAGTATTCCAGTATTTGAGATGATGCCACAAAGAAGAGAGGGTCAAATTATCCTCCAAAGCATCAGAGGGCAGGACAAGAAACAATGGTTGGAAACTCATCAAACAGAGAAGCAACCTGGAATTAAGGAGAAAGTTCCTAATAGTGAGGACAATTAACCAGTGGAGTGGCTTGCCTTCAGAAATCATGAGCATTCCATCACTTGAGGTTTTTAAGAAGAGACTGGACAGATACTTGTCTGAGATGGTATAGGTTCTCCTGCTTGAGCGGGGGGCTGGACTAGAAGACCTCCAAGGTCCCTTCCAGCTCTATTCTATTCTAACATCCCGATTCTTGTCTTTAATTATGAGAGTTTCTTGAAATTTACTGAAGGTGCCCAACACTAAGCCTGATCCCAAAAAACAGAAACAAGGGAAGGGGTGCTGGGATGATTCCCAAGGGGTTAAAGAACCATGCTAGGAAGTGGGAAACCATGAGTTCAAGCCCCCTTTTGGGCATGAAAACTGGCTGGGTGACTTTGGCATCTTTCTCAGCTCACCCACCTCTCAACCAAAGGATCAAATGTGACCTGTGGACCATAAAATGCCCAGGTCTACATTAGTGGATCAAGGAAAGGCCACCCTTTCATGGACAATGTCAAGGTATATTATATTTCCAAAAGTCTGTCCCCTTTTTTCTGGAGTCACCCACACACCCTGCATCCACAGTGAAGATGTTTCCTTCTGCAAAAGGAAGATAGCCATAGCAGCATATGGGCTTCCCCTCCTGCGCCGCCTTCCCAAATCCTGGACAACAAACTTTCCACACACTGGGAAGGAGGCAGGCTCTGAGCAGATGGAGGAAAATTCATTGTCAGAAAATTCTATTTATTTATTTTATATCCAGTCTTTATTATTTTTATAAACATTTCTCTATGCCTGTGAAATGGATAGGAATGAGGTCAAGAAGGAAAGCAGGAGAGATATGAGGAGGATGTGTGTGTAAGCCACTCAGTGTCACCTCGCATCATGAGATGAGCAGCATATAAATTTGATAAATAAATACATAAATAAATAAAGTAGGAGAGATCCTGACTATTGGCTTTCAGTAAGTGAAAGGATGTTTCTTTCATCACTTGTTTCTGCCAATGCAGATATACTGTGTGGGGTAGAGGCAATGGGGCAGACTGACAAAATGTTTCTCATGATATCACCTGGGTCGTATCTCAAGATTCACATACAAAAGGTCAAGGTTGTATGGTGACACCACTATCCCCATTTCATTTCCTCACCACTGTTATTTGTAATAGATATTTATGGAAGCAAAGTATTTAGGACTCAGGGTGAAATGCTCTTCATCAGACTATCATTTTGGCAGAGAGGTTCAGATAGACTTTTCTACCTGTTGGATCAGTATGAGACAACCAGAGATGTCTCATGTTGAATATCTCTGTCTGAGGTTATATAACAGAGATGTCAAACACAAGGCCCGGGGGACGGATGCGGCCCGCGAAGTGGTATCATGTGGCCTGTGAAGCCATCCTGGAAACAGTGAGGGAACGGCCCCCTCTGCCTTGGCCCTGGCCCAGGTCAGCCAGGAGCCAATGTACAATTTTGTGGTGGCCATCTATGCTGAAACGTATTCAGTCTTAGCTCTATAAGCCCCCCCCCTCCGCATGGCCTGAGAGGAACAGTGAGGCTCCTCCATGGACCATGCCTTGGCACTTGCCCTGCTCCCACCCCCTTCTGCCAGAGACCCTCAGATCTGTCCCACTCCTGCCCAGGCCCCCACAGGCACCCTTGATGTGAAAGGGGTAGAGCTGGCCACACCCACCCAGTAGGCCACATCCACTCCATCCACGCCCACCCAGTAGGCCACACCCACCCTGGCCACACCCACCTGCCCCCTGAGGGCAACTGCAATGCTGATGCGGCCCTCAATTAAATTGAGTTTGACACCCCTGTTATATAACAAGGGAAACATTTTTAGAGGCTTTTTATTTTCCTTGACTCTTCCAGATAAAAAGGAGCATGTCACATGGTTGGATGGATGGATGGATGGATGGATGGATGGATGGATGGATGGGTGGATGGATGGACATCTATTTGAATCATATGCATTCAATTACAAGCATGGGAATAAAAGTAAAGCATCTACCCTAAAACTTAAAGATCTGAATAATAAGGAACGCACAGTAAGTCTAAGGCAACATCAGCCTCAAAAGTCCACAATAAGAAAAAGGTAACCATAACTTCATCTAAGCAAAAACACAGCATCATAAAATAAGCATCACTTATAATAACATGAAAGAAAACCAACTGGAAATCAACCAAGCAAAATGACAGGTGTCCCAAATGCCCACAGAACAATTTGGTCTTGGATGCTTTCTAAGAATCCATTATATTGAGTTATATCAGGACTTCTTCAATTGAATTCCCAGCTCAACCTGCAGGGAGGACTTTGCAAAACTTCTACATCTCCAGATAATTATTAATAGAATGATAGTGATTTCTTTCTTGCTTTCATGCTAAATGTCAAGAGATTCTTCTCTCCTCCAGAGATTCTCTGGAGCGGATCAACAGACTCAGGAGCAATACATAGTAATGTTTGGCATCATGAAAGTTAGTGCATAAATTGTCTTGTCACCTTGGGAAGCTGGCCTGAGCTTCATGGCCACCAGGAGGTCTGCTGTTGTGTTGACCCATGTTTCCATCATTTGGGAAGTCTTCTCTGGACTTCATACTATATTAGAAAAGTCAGTCGTGCTGCTATCTGCTTTCAACTTCTCCAAACATTTCTGCTCTTCTGATTCTGAGATCAGATGCAAGGCAGGGGACTCCTTCAGTTAAACCAGAAATGGACCCTCTACTTCTGCTTCTGATGGAGCTTTTGTTGGCCCAGGCAGCCTGTGGGATGCTCAGCACCAGGTGCTTCTTGACTTTGGGGAGGGATGCAAGAGACCCACTCAATCATTACAGGCCAGGAGACCATCTCATCAGTGGACTCTTCTCTGCAACAAATACTCTACAACCTGAGCTGCAAAATTTCAGTTTGAGTCCTTCTAAAAAGTTTCATCAGTAAGTTACATAATGTTGAATGATGTTATATTATGTTGCCTTTGAGAAAGAAAGTGGGTGAAGGGAAGCAGTGAGGTTTTAATTAATTAGATCTACAGTTACGTCTGTATCACTGTTTTTTTGTAAAAAAAAAAAATAGGTGCCGGAACTCACACATGTCACACAACCCGCCTTGCCTACCCTACAAAGTTTCATCCCAAAAAGGTACCGGAACTCCGTTCTGGGCATTCTATGAGAAAAAAAGCCCTGGTCTGTACAGAAACAGCATGAACTGGAAAACATTCCGCAGATAAAACAAAAGTACGCTTTAAAGCTCAGCAGCCTTGTCCAACTGATCTCTAAATAATAATAATAATAATAATAATAATAATAATAATAATAATAATAATAATAATAATAATAATAATAACAACAACAACAACAAAAACAACAGCAACAACAATGGTGCATTGGAAGATCTGCAAAAAATACCATTTGCCTGTAAGCAAAAACTGGTGGGATCATAAAATAGAGAAAGTCATACAAAATGATAAAATTAAACTGCTCTGGGACTTCAGAATTCAAACAGACAAGCACTTGCAACATAACACCCCAGACTTAACAATTGTCGATAAGAAAGACAAAAAAGTCTGGATAGTGGACGTGGCAGTGCCTGGAGATAGCAGAATAGAAGAGAAAGAACTGGAGAAGATAACAAAATACAAAGACCTACAAATAGAAATAGAAAGACTGTGGCAAAAGCAAGCAAGGGTAGTACCAATAGTCATAGGCTCCTTGGGTGCAATCCCAAAACAACTGGAGCACCACTTGAACACCATTGGCATTGACAAATTCGCTATTAGTCAATTGCAAAAGGCGGCCTTATTAGGAACTGCTTCCATCCTGCGACGATACCTGTAATACCATCAAACATCCACATCTGCCTATCCCAGGTCCTGGGTAAGGACTCGATAGGTAGACAAATGCCAAATCCAGTCTGAACATGTGGCTGACTGTGCGATGATCAATCAAATAATAATAATAATAATAATAATAATAATAATAATAATAATAATAATAATAATAATAATAATAATATTTGTCTAAAATGGTTATAGGGTTTCCTGCCTGAGCAGGGGGTTGGACTAGAAGATCTCCAAGGTCCCTTCCAACTCTATTATTATTATTATTATTATTAGTGCGATGATCAATAATAATAATAATAATAATAGAGTTGGAAGGGACCTTGGAGATCTTCTAGTCCAACCCCCTGCTCAGGCAGGAAACCCTATAACCATTTTAGACAAATGGCTGTCCAGTCTCTTCTTAAAAACTTCCAGTGTTAGAGCACCTACAACTTCTGCAGGCAAGTTGTTCTACTGATTAATTGTTCTAACTGTCAGGAAATTTTCTCCTTAGTTCTAGGTTGCTTCTCTCTTTGGTTCTCTCTCCATCCATTGCTTCTTGTCCTGCCTTCAGGTACTTTGGAAAATAGCTTGACTCCCTCTTCTTTGTGGCATCTGCTGGGATATTGGAGCTCTGCTATCATGTCCCCCCCCCATCCTTCTCTTCATTAAACTAGACATACCCACTTCCACCAACCGTTCCTTATATGGAACACATTCAGCAGATAAAACAAAAGTATGCTTTAATGCTCAGCACCCTTGTCCAACTGATCTCTACATGGACAACTTACTTTCATCTCTCAAGGTGATTAGCTTGGGAAGTCATGGTTATGATCTCAGCATGTCCACCAAAGAAAAGGACAGGACTCCCTAATTGGTTAGTTCTGATCAATCCCTGTTCAGAAAAAAGTCTATCCCTCTATTAATGCAGCTCAGCACTGTGTTGCCTTTTTTGGCAGCTGCAGCACACTGCTGGGTCATATTTAAGTGATTGTCTACTAGGACTCCGAGATCCCTCTCACAATTACTACTATTTTTTTTAATGAAAGTTTTTTATTTTTTCCATATAAACATTATAAAAAAAGTATACAATACAATTTTAAGATAAAATAAACATTATTACGACCTGCGCACTCCCCCCAGGCCACGTCCACCATCTCTTAAAACATTCCCTACTTCCCTCCTCTTTCTCACCTCCCATCCTACTCTCTTCCCCTCCCCTTCTCCTCTCACTACCCTACTTCCTCTCTACACTTGCCCACCTCTCATCCCTATCAAACCCATGAACGCAGCATAAGGGGAGTTCCCAGGCCGCACCCTTATAAGCAACCATTATCTATATTACACTTACCCCCCCACACATTTCCTCCCTCCCACCCCCAACCCCCCTCCCTTCACTTCCCAGAGCAGAATACAGGGTTAATAATTAAAAGAATTTATAATAATAAGAAAAAAGAAAAGAAAAAGAAAAAAGAAAAAAAGAAAAAATAATAATAAAAAAAGAAAAAAAATATCATACTTAACCTTTAACTCCAATAGCCTATAAGACAATTCTCTGTAATATTTACTATAATATTCATTCATAAAATAAGTGAAACTTTTTAGTTCCATACTTTTTCTGAATATATTCTATCCATCTTCTCCATACAGTAATATATCTTTCTTGTGTATGATCCTTTAAATAGGCTAGATACTTTAAATACCCATTCTTCTAAAGTAGGCAAAGAATCTTTCTTCCAATATAAACCTATTAATAACCTTGCGGCAGTTAATAAATTCAACATCAAAATAGTTTCTTTATCATTTAAGTCCACAAAGATACCCAATAAAAATAGTTGAGGAGTAAACTTTATCTTCCATCTAAAAATCTTTTGAATGTTCCACCAAATCATAATCCAAAATGCCTTTACCTTTTTACAATTCCACCAAATATGAAAATATGTCGCATCTTTATTGCCATATCTCCAACATTTGGGCTGTATGTTAGGATACATACAAAATATTTTTTTAGGATCTAAGTGCCATCTGTAAAACATTTTATAAAAATTTTCTCTCAAATTTTGAGCTTGTGTAAATTTAACATTTCTAGTCCAAATTGTCTCCCATAAATCCAATGAAATCAGTTCCTGTATATTTTGAGCCCATTTAATCATACAGTCTTTAACCAATTCTGTTTCCGAGTCTAACTCTAATAAAACATTGTAAATTCTTTTTATATGGGCCTGACTCTGATTTTTAATCTGAATAACCAATTGTTTATCTTCTAATGTTATTCCCTCTTTCTTATCTACAGTCCATCTATCCACTATTTGTAAGTATTGAAACCATGACTGTAGAGTATTTTCTTGCCTTAATACATCTAGGGATTTCAAATGCCAATTCGAAGCAGACCAAATTAACAATTCTTTATACGAGATTTTATCGAAATTTGTCCCCTTAGAAATTCCCTCAATTGCATGTCTGGGAATCCCCCAGATAGGTATTTTATAATTCAATCTAAAATAATACTTTTTCCAAACACGAAGTAAGGCATTCCTCAAAATATGTAATTTAAAAATCCGATCAACTTCCTTATTGAAAATCAGGTATGCATACCAACCATATATTAAGTCCCAACTTTCCAAAAACAGAATATCCTTATTTGTTAAGTTGAGCCAATCGCTTAACCAAGTTAAAGTGGCTGCATCATAATATAATTTCAAGTTGGGTGCCTTAAGTCCTCCTCTTTCTCGAGCATCCTGTAAAATCTTAAACTTAACCCTTGGTTTCTTTCCGGCCCATATAAAATTGTTGATACCCCTTTGCCATTCATCCAAATTTGCCTCTTTTTTTAAAATAGGTATCATCTGAAACAAAAAAAGAAACTTTGGTAGAACATTCATTTTTACATCTGAAATTCTCCCCAACAGTGACAATTGCAGTTTTTTCCAGTCTTTTAAGTCCTTTTGAACTTTTCCCCATAGTGGTTCATAATTATCCTTATACAATTTTCCATTTGAAGCGGTTAAATATACTCCCAAATATTTAACCTTTTTTACCATCTGAAAACCTGTGGCTTTCCCTATCCTTAACTAACATATTCTTAGATAATATCTTAGTCTTATAATTATTGACTTTAAAACCAGAGACATTCCCATACTGTGTTATAAGTTCTAATAAACAATCAATCGCTTGATTCGGTTGTTCCAAAATTAAGACCAAATCATCCGCAAAAGCCCGCAATTTATACTCATTCTTCCTTATCTTTACGCCCTTAACTACCTTTGATTCTCGAATCTGAATCAATAAAATTTCCAACGTTAAAACAAATAACAATGGGGATAATGGGCATCCTTGTCTTGTCCCTTTTTCAATATTAAAATTCTCAGTCAATCCCCCATTTACAACGATTTGTGCGGATTGTTGCTGATATATAGCTTTAAGTGCATGTAAAAAATTATCCCCAAAATTCATTTTCTCTACCAATGAAAATAGAAATTTCCAATCTAATTGATCAAAGGCTTTTTCAGCATCCCAAAAAATAAAAGCCACAGGAATCTGATTATTCTTATCCAAGTATTCAATTAAATTTATAATTTGTCTAACATTATATTTCATATATCGCCCTGTTATAAATCCTGCTTGGTCATTATGAATCAAGTCCTTCATAACCTGCATTAATCTGTTTGCCAAAATTTTTGTAAAAATCTTATAATCAACATTTAATAATGAAATTGGCCTATAATTCTTAGGCTCTGTAAGATCCTGATCTTCCTTTGGAATCAGTGATATAAAAGCTCTTTTCCAAGAAGGAGGCACTTGCGTACCCAACATAATACTATTAAAAAGTTCCTTTAGTAGGCTCCATCATTTCTTCAGATAAAGTCTTATAATACCTCGAAGTCAATCCATCTGTTCCGGGAGATTTTCCAACGTTTAACTGCTTAATAGCAAAACCAATTTCCTCCACAGTAATTAATCTATTCATCCCATTTTGTTGTTCCTCTGAGAGTTTAGGAAAATGGACAGATTGTAAGTATTTGTCTATATCCACACCCTTTATGTTATCACTTGAATGTAATTTTGTATAAAATCTAAAAAACTCTTTTGGATCAAATTTTGCTGAAAAACCTCAGTACCTTTACATTTTACTTTCTCTATAATTCTAGCTTTCTGTTTCTTTTGTAACTGATAAGCCAACCATCTCCCAGGCTTATTCGAGTTACAGAAAGTATTATGTCTCATATACGACAGATTAGTAGCCACCTGATCTGCCATCAACATATTAAATTGTTCCTTAAGCATCTTTATAGATACCTTTAAATTATTGTCAGTTGGATTAAGAACAAACTCTTGTTCTTTTAATTTAATCTCTTCTTCTATTTCTCTACGTCTTTTTAACCCTTTTTCCCTAAAATCCTTATTCAATTGAATCAAAATTCCCCTCATATATGCCTTACTGGCATCCCAAATCATGGACAATTAGTACTATTGAGCAAGGTGCCACCTATACTGTACTTGTGCATTTGGTTTTTCTTGCCTAAATGTAGAACCTTACTTTTTTCTCCATTGAATTTCATTTTGTTAGATAACACCCAGTGTTCAAGTCTGTCCAGGTCCTCCTGTATCTTAAGCCTGTTTTATGGAGGGTTGGCTATTCCTGCCAGCTTGGTGTCATCTGCAAATTTGATTAGTTCCCCATCTATCCCGTCGTCCAAATCGTTGATGATTCTCTATATTCTATTTCGCTATCTCATTCATACATACAGCAGATTCATACACACATACATGCACATTATAAAAATATAACCTGTATATTATAGTCCTTTGAGTGAATCTCAATTCCCGTTCCTACATGGTAAGGTCCATGCTTGTTTCTGAGCGGCATTTTCAGATATAGTTTGCCATAATCTTTTCCTAGGATGTTTTTGGACTCCTCAGCCTGAGGTGTGAGAGAGAATCCAAGGGACAACAATACCCAGATTGTCTGGAATGTGTCTGTTTCAAACAATGTAAGTAGAGAAGAGGAACTTTGGGGACAAAAACCTGTGCAGTCACAATAGCATATATAAAATGCATTAACAGAATAAGGAGTTGGACGAGACGTTGGAGGTCTTCTAGACCAACCCTCTGCACAAGCAGGAAACCCTATAACCTTCTGGACAAACAGCTGTCCAATCTCTTATGAAAAGCCTCCAGTGATGGAGCATCCACAACATCTGAAGGCAAGCCATTCCACTAGTTAATTATCCTCACTGTCAGGAAATTTCTCCTTAGTTTTAGGTTGTTATTTTCACTGAATGTAACATTATGGCAAAATTCATGTATCTTTTCAGGAAAGTAGGTGTGATGTACTAGAAAATTCTGTCCTTCATTTTTGCCATTCAGGAAGTCAACAAAGATCCCCTCCTCTTACCCAACCGCACCCTGGGTTACAACCTCCATGACAACTTTCGAGACAGAAGAATGACTTTGGATGGTCTGTTGGATTTGCTTTCGACTGGAGAGGCCAATGTTCCCAATTACAGCTGTGGAAGGAAGAGGAACATGGTGGTTCTCCTGGAAGAGACCAACTCTGACATATCCATCCTTATGGCTGCCATATTGAGCATCTACAAAATCCCACAGGTATAGAGCAGGTGCATGGCTGCAAGTTTATTCCACAGCAGTTCAAGGAGATTTCCTCCATGGAAATGTTAAGCATGGATTAAGGTGTACAATTCATCTTTACATCCTCTTTCAGTCTCCCAAAGAGACAAGAATAAATACAGCCATAATTAACAATAATCACTGAGTGCAAAGATTAGTTCAAAATGTATGCTTGTTCAGATCTCGCCCTATGCAGGCACTCTAGAAGCATCAACTTTCCATAAAATGAGCTCTGGATTTCTTCTTAACCTTCCACTGATGACAGCTACATTCTCTGAATTTCTGATCCCCTATTAAATCCACCAAGGTAGGCTGGAATCTTCCAGCCACTACCTAAGCTCTGACATTATATTTTCAGGATCTCATACGTTGGCTTTGTAAAAACCCCAAATAAAACATAAATCTTCTTTTTGTTTCCAGATCAGCTACACTCTTATTTCACCAATGCTGAGTGATAAAACTCAGTTACCCTTTTTCTACCGGACTGTCCCCAAAGAAGGTGTTCAGAATCTGGGGATTGTTAAACTGCTGCTGTATTTTGGGTGGATATTCATTGGTGTCTTTGCTGCAGACACTGATAATGGAGAACATTTCATTAGGACCTTCATTCCTGTGCTGGCTCAGAATGGCATCTGTGTTGTTTTTTCACAAATCATATTATTAAAAGCTGAAAATCACAAGTATCTGGTTTCCATTTTCAACATGTGGATCCAAATCAATGTATTTGTTTACTATTCAGAATTTTCATTCGTAGAGGGAGCTTTTTTTTCTAGAAAACATATTCAATTCCTTGAGAAAGCCTACTGTGGGGAAACTTTGGATCACAACAGCATTGTGGGATCTCACCATCGAATTATCGTATAATACTTTTTCTTTCAGATATACCCATAGTATTTTTTCTTTCCTTATCCAGACCAGCCAAAGGAGCAAATTTAATGATTTCATGGATTTCTATTTTTATATTGAAGCATTTGTGATTAAAAAATTTCACTGTTCATACGGAAAGCCTGCCCTGTCTGTGAAAGGCTGGACAAGGTGTACAGAGAAAGAGAACTTGGAGATTCTGCCTCAAGAGAAGATTGAAAAGATCTTCTCTCTAGATAGCTCCTTAACTTACAATGCCATCCAGATTGTGGCACATGCCTTAAATGTGGCCTATTCATCTCAATCCCAGAGGATAAGGATGGAGAGAAAAAGCAAGCTGGAAGTCGAAAAGATCCAGCCATGGCAGGTATTCCCTTATAGGTTCCATGTGTATTGCTAAGGGTGACAGATAGATGATGAATGTCACAAAACTCTCTAGGAGAAATGTGGAATATGTTGAGAAAAAAATTATGAAACATTTTCTTTCATAAGATCCCTTATCTTCCTCTTAATTTTTTCCTTTGGCCTCCAGAATTGCTGAATGGCAAATTATACATTGGCTGTGTTGTCGCACACCACTACAATTCTTTTAGCTCATGTGCATTAAGCTTTTCTTTCTTCAGATTCTAGAATTTGGTGCTTATGGAAAGGGATTTTGGATTCTCTCCCAATATATTACAATGTAAGACAACATTGTACTTAATGGGGGTGAAGATTCGTTCTCCAAGCTTGTGGGTTGGTTTCTGAACATTTCATTACCAGGCTAGATAACATCTTCAGTGGAGTTTAGGGGATGTCAGCGTTGGTGTTCATCTGTTTATAAGGGTTTCAGGTGTGGGTGTGTCATGTGAGGGTCTTGTGATGAGTCAGGTGTGAGTGAGAAGTGGGGGGCTTTGCGTGGGTTGGTTGAGGGTCTGTGCTGTCAGTGCCATCCCTGATTGGCTGTGTGGTTGATTTGGATTCTGAGGAGTTTGCAGGCTTGTTGTAGGTCAACTTGTCGGTTGATGGAATTGCTGGTGGAATGCAGGCTTCAATGAATTCACAAGTGTGGAGGGTGGTAGTGTGGCCGATTATTTTTGTGTTGCTCAAATCAAACTGGTATTGTTTGGTGGATTTTTTTAAATTTATTTTTACTTTTTTTTCAGGGTAGAATGGCTGGCTTCCTCTCTCAAAATTAAAACATTAATATTATATACAATAAAACTATTTCTACTTTATCTGAACTACTTAAACTTCAACCCATCCACCCCCACCCCCCCTCCCCCCGACTTCCCAGAGCAAAATACAGGATTATGCAAACATATGAAACATAATCTATTTAGGTTTATTAATTATACAATGAACAAAATCATAAAAACCCTTAACTCTCTTCAAACTTTGACATCATAAGTTTAAAAACAAAATCATTACTCAATAGAATAAGTGAAAATTTGTAGTTCCATATTTCTTCTGAACATATTCTATCCATCTTCTCCATACATTAAAATATCTCTCTTGTGAATGGTCCTTTAAATAAGCAGAAATTTTAGCCATTTCTGCTAAATTAGAAACTTAAATACGCATTCTTCTAAAGAAGGCAGAGTATCCTTCTTCCAATATTGACCCACCAGTAATCTTGCTGCTGTTATTAAATTCAACATTAAGATAGTTTCTTTAACATTAAAGTCCACGAAAATTCCCAAAAGAAACAGTTGGGGAGTAAACTTAATCTTCCTTTTAAAAACCTTTTGAATGTTCCACCAAATCATAATCTAGAAGGCTTTAATAACTTTACAGGTCCACCAAATATGAAAATAAGTTGCATCCAACCAACCACATCTCCAACATTTAGGTTGCAGGTTCGGGTACATACAAGACAACTTTTTAAGATCCAAATGCCATCTATAAAACATTTTGTAAAAATTTTCCCTCAAATTCTGGGCCTGCGTAAATTTAACATTTCTAGTCCAAATTTCCTCTCATAAGTCCAATGAGATCGGTTCTTGAATATTCTGGGCCAATTTAATCATACAATCTTTAACTAACTCTGTTTCTGAATCCAATTTTATTAACTCATTATAAATTTTTTTAATATGGGCACATTTCTGATCCTTGATCTGAATTACCAAATTTTCATTTACTAAAGTAATTCCCACTTTCTTATCCAAAGTCCATCTCTGCACAATTTGCAAGTATTGAAACCACGATTGTAAAATGTTTTCTTGCCTTAACACATCAGAAGACTTTAATTGCCAATCAGTACCCGACCAAATAAGTAACTCTTTATACGAAATGTTGTCAAAAATCATCCCCTTAGAAACCCTCTGGATTGCTTTTCCAGGGATCCCCCAAATAGATATTTTATAATTTAACTTATAATAATATTTTTTTCCAAACTCAAAGTAAAGCATATCTTAAAATATGTGACTTAAAGACCAAATCTACTTTCTTCTCAAAAATTAAATATGCATGCCAACCATATAATAAATCTCACCCTTCAAGAACAGGAATATCTCTATTTGTTAAATTGAGCCAGTCACTTAGTAAAGTTAAAGTGGCCGTATCATAATATAATTTCAAATTTGGTGCTTTAAGTCCACCTCTTCCTCGAGCATCTTGTAAAATCTTAAACTTTACCCTTGATTTCTTCCCGCCCCAAATAAATTTATTAATACCCTTCTGCCACTCATCCAAATTAGCCTCTGTTATGTCCTGAGCCTTGCAAGCAGGCTCGCGGCATTGCAGGCAGTTCCGGCAGGTGCAAGCTGCCCGGGACCAGACAGGCTGTCGCCAGTACTTGTGCGCATGCGCGGGTGCTGGCACGCCAAAAGTAGCAGATTGACCCAGGAAAGGCCTATAAAAGGAGGCCGAGAGTTTTGGGCATTCGCCGCCATATTCCAATGTAAGCTGAACCGAAGAATAAAGGTTTCCTGAGAACTACAACTGCTTCTCGTGTCTTACCATTGCGCGATGGACTCAACACTGGCGACGAGGATGGGATTGCCTTACATCGAACAAGAAGGTGTAAGCTTACCCGAGTGAGTCCGGAGCGGCAGGAACGGCGTTGACTCGGCAGCTACCCGCCAATCCAGCGTGCATTCGGGTGTAGGCTGGCTGATAGACCCTTCCTGATCCAACATGGCAAAGATTGGAAGGCTTTCGGAGTTCGACATCTCACATCCAGAGAGGTGGGAGTCCTACGTAGCAAGGGTGGAAAACTACCTCAAAGTGAACCAGGTGAGGGAAGAGAGCTTGAAGGCTGCCACCCTGCTATGCGTTTGCGGTCAAGACGCATTCGAAATTGCCGAAAACCTCGCAGCTCCTGTTCCTTTAGAGTCTGTCAGCTACGCAGATCTAAAGAAGTTACTGAAGGAGCACTTCCAGCCGAAGATATCCGTCATCGCGTGGCATCACACCTTCTTGCAGAGGGATCAACGACCTGGAGAATCAGCCAAGGAGTACATCGCCGCATTGAGGAAAGCCGCCAAACATTGCGAATTCAAGGACCTCGAAGAACGACTGAGGGACCGGTTCGTATGCGGGCTAAGGCATCGAGAGCTGCAACATAGACTTTTCGCCAAGCAGGACTTGTCCTTCCAAGATGCCTTGAGAGAGGTCACCGCAGAAGAAGCAGCGGGCGGCGCCATCAAGAACATGCGGCCGATCAGAAACAGTCCAGATACTGCATCCGTGCACCAGGAAGAAGTCCAAAGGAACTCCGAGGAGGATCCGGACGAGGAAGTCGACCGTCTCCACCCCACAAAGGAAGGGAAACAGAAAGGAAGCTCTTCAGCTCTCCCCAAGTGCATCGGCTGTGGAGGTCGCCACAGAAGAACCGACTGCAAGTTCTGCTCCGCTATTTGCCAGGCGTGCGGAAAACAAGGACACATTGCAGCTGTGTGCCTGGGCCGTCAGAAGGTACAACCTCAGGAAGAATTGCGCCTGAAAGGTACCAGGGTTCCCAGCCAGAATAGGGGTGGAGTTTTGTGCTTCGCGAAGAAGCATCTTTAGGACAGGCACACACAAGCGAATTAAGAAAAAGCTGTCACTTAAGGTGAAGCTACAGGGGGTTCCATTAACTATGGAACTGGACACGGGGTCTGCACTTTCGATCATTTCTATGCACACATTTAAGAAGATTTGTTCCGGCAGCGGAACCCAGGCCAAGTTGAGGCCTTCCGACATTGTGCTAACGGATTTTCAAAACTCCAGAGTGTGTGTTAAGGGGGAGGCCACCCTTAACGTACAGTATAGGGATTTTGAAGGTCCATTAGACCTCTTGGTAGTAGGGGGTGAACGAACGAGTCTCATAGGACTCGATTGGTTTGAGGCCTCTGGGATTCACGTCACAGGGCTCAACAGCCTACAAACACTCGACCTACAGGAAGTCTGCAAAGAATTTGCAGATGTTTTCAGCCCCCAGCTGGGCACATTCAAAGGACCCCCTGTGTCACTAAAGCTAGACCCCATGGTCACTCCTATTAGAATTAAAGCAAGAAGGGTCCCTTTTGCTTAAAAGAGTAAAATTGACACTGAATTGGATAAACTGATCCAACAAGGAATTCTAGAACCAGTTGACTCCAGTCCATGGGAGACCCCCATTGTCACGCCTCTTAAGGCAAATGGGGACATTCGCATCTGTGCTGATTACAAATGCACTCTAAATAAGGCATTGCAGCAACATGCCTATCCTGTTCCTGTGGTCAGTCATATCCTGGCCTCCCTCAAGGGGGGGCGCGTTTTTGCAAAGCTTGACCTAGCTCAAGCATATCAACAGCTGCCTGTTGATGATGACGCTGCTATAGCTCAGACTATTGTGACCCACAGAGGGGCTTTCAAGGTAAAGAGACTTCAATTTGGAGTAAATGTCGCTCCTGGGATTTTCCAAAGCGTAATGGAAAACACACTACGGGGTATACCAGGGGTTTGCCCCTATTTTGATGATGTCTTAATTGCAGGAGACTCTACACACATTCTAGCTGAAAGGCTAAGGGCTGTCCTGTTAAGATTCAGGAAAACGGGACTCAAACTCAAGAAGGACAAATGTAAAATTGGGGTGCCTTTTACTGAGTTTTTGGGGTTCAAAATTGATGCTGCTGGGATTCATCCTGCTGAATCCAGACTAAAAGCTATTATGCAAACCCCTAGGCCAAAGTCTAAGGCCGAACTACAGGCTTTTCTGGGCCTTCTGAATTTCTATAATTCCTTTCTCCCACACAAGGCTAGTGTAGCTGAGCCTCTCCACAGGCTATTAGATAAACAGGCAGTATGGCAGTGGTCACAAACGCATGAGGCTAGTTTCAATGAGGTCAAGGCCTTGCTCATTTCTAACAGTGTACTTGCTCACTTCAACGAGTCCCTTCCTGTGTGCATCGCTTGTGATGCTTCTCCTTATGGGGTGGGTGCTGTACTGAGCCACCTCAGGTCTGATGGAACTCAGGTTCCTGTTGCATATTACTCCAGAACATTGTCTTCAGCTGAGCGCAACTATGCTCAAATAGACAGGAAGGCTTTAGCTGTTGTTGCAGGAATTAAAAAATTCCATGATTTTTTATATGGTAGGCATTTCACGGTCTTCACTGACCATAAGCCTTTGCTGGGACTGTTTACCACACGTAAACAAACTCCCCAAATTATCTCCCCCAGGATGCTCAGGTGGTCTATCTTTTTGTCTGCATATGATTTTTCCCTACTTCACAAGCCTGGGACGGAAATGGGCCACGCTGTTAGCCTCAATAGATTACCCCTGCCAGTAATAAAGGCTGACCCTGCGGCAGCCATCAATACTCTCTCCATTCAAGCCTTGCCCGAGTCCCCTCTGAATGCCAGGGATGTAGCCGCTAAATCAGGCACAGATCACACACTTTCACGTGTCCTTTCTTGGGTTTTGTCTGGATGGCCTTAGCACTGTCCTAGTCCTGAGTTTCAGAGTTTCTGGTCTAAAAGGAACGAGTTGTCCACCTTTCAGGGTTGTCTGCTTTGGGGAAGCAGAGTTGTGATCCACACCTCTATGAGGACTAGGGTCTTGGATTCCCTCCACGAGGGTCATCCTGGCATTGTACGAATGAAGGCTCTTGCATGCAGCCACTTGTGGTGGCCTGGTGTAGACAAAGACATAGAAGCTAAGGTGCACGCTTGTCACCTTTGTCAATGCTCATGCCCTGAAATACCCCAAGCCCCTGTGCATAGATGGGAAGAAACATAGTGCACATTGACTATGCTGGGCCTTTTCAGGGCCAATTCTTCTTGGTCCTCGTTGACAGCCATTCAAAATGGCTTGAGGTTGTACCTGTCTCTTCCACCACCACTGCAAAGACTATTCAGGTACTGAGGGTTTTTTTTGCTGCACACGGGTTCCCGGATGTCATTGTGTCTGACAACGGCCCTCAATTTACTTCCTCCGAATTCCAAGCTTTCTTGCAGGCCAACATGATTCGTCACACCACTTCTGCACCCTTCCACCCGTCCACCAACGGTATGGCTGAACGCATGGTTCGCATCCCCAAGGACGCCTTGAAGAAACTCACCTACGGGGACTGGCATCACAGGTTGGCTGACTTTCTCCTTTCTTATCGCACCACACCGTCCACTTCTACAGGGAGAAGCCCAGCTGAACTTTGTTGTGGGCGCAAACTGACTACCAAGCTTGACCGGTTGCATCCAGACAGACTGCCTCCTGCCTCGCACCCCAGGGCACCTAGACAGCTGACTGTGGGCGCCCCGGTTTGGACTCGTAATTACGGGCCTGGTCATACATGGGTCCCCACTTCTATTTCCAGGGTCACAGGTCCTCTATCCTATGAGGTGTCCCTGGACAACTGTCGTGTCCTGCGTCGGCACATTGACCAACTTCGCCCTAGACGGGACCTTCCCTCTGAGGATCCTGGGTCTTTTCCAGGGGGGAGGGGGAGCCCTTTGGGCAAAGGGAAGGGCACGGGCTGCTGCCCATCACCAATGAAGGAGCCACATATGGCCCATTCCAAGATTCCGCGAGTGCTCCAAACAGGAATTCTAGGAGCTCATCCAGTCATCAGGCATTCATGCCTACTCCAACCAGGGAGTCACCCCGGGGACACAATCACTATGCATCCGCACCACGCAGTACTCCAGTCAGGGAAGATACCCGGGAGCATCCCAATAAACCATACCCCACAAGAGAGCTGGCACATAATCCCCACAGTTGGCCTGACCTTACCCCTAGTCCTACAAGGGGGCAAACATACAGGGAGGTGGTCAAGGAACCAAATCCCGACTACAACACCTCTGACCCAAATCAGGGAATAACTGAGTTTTGGGAAGGTACAGAAACCCACACAAGCTCGGACACAGAATGGGATTCGGGCAGTGGACAGCCTCCTGACAGGTCTTGGACGGACCTAGGAGAGTTCTATAGAAACGCCCAACAGTGACCGTCACTTAGAGGGGCCAGAGAGCCTACAGTTAAGCAGGTCAACCAGGTCACAAGGTGAAAGAAGTCCTGGCCTGACGAGCCTGGTGGGCAAGCAAGCAGGCCAGGCATTGGGGCACAGTCCTTGGGAGTCACCAAGGCACAATGGGGGGAACAGACACACTGCACCCCTCAGTCAGGGGTTACCTGTCAGACACCCAGAGCTTAGGAGGTCACAAAGGGCAAAGAAACCTCCTAAGTACTTGGAGGATTACATAACACTACTGGCTAAGCAGAGCCAGTAAAGGAGTAGAAACACTAAGGCAATGAAAACGGGGGAACTCCGAACATTGGGGGAGCAGAGCTTTGTACGAAGAATTGGGTTGTGTATTATTATGGCATTGGTCGTAGTTGTAGCCCGGGGGGAAGGGGTGTTATGTCCTGAGCCTTGCAAGCAGGCTCGCGGCATTGCAGGCAGTTCCGGCAGGTGCAAGCTGCCCAGGACTAGACAGGCTGTCGCCAGTACTTGTGCGCATGCGCGGGTGCTGGCGCGCCAAAAGTAGCAGATTGACCCGGGAAAGGCCTATAAAAGGAGGCCGAGAGTTTTGGGCATTCGCCGCCATATTCCAATGTAAGCTGAACCGAAGAATAAAGGTTTCCTGAGAACTACAACTGCTTCTCGTGTCTTACCATTGCGCGATGGACTCAACAGCATCCTTCTTTAAAATGGGTATCATCTGAAACAAAAAAAGAAACTTTGGTAGAACATTCATCTTCACTACTGAAATTCTCCCCAATAACGATAGTTGTAGCTTTTGCCAATCATTTAAATCTTTTTGAACTATAATCCATAAGCGCTCATAATTATTCTTATACAATTTTCCATTATAATATAAACTTCTAAATATTTAACCTTATTAACTATTTCACAACCGGTTGTTTCAGCTATAAAATCTTTTCCCTTCCTAGACATATTTTTCAATAATATTTTAGTTTTATTCTTATTTACCTTAAAACCAGAGACCTGTCCATACTGTACTAAAATTTCAACCAAATCTTTGACCGAATCTGTTGGATGGGATAATGTCACAACCAAATCATCAGCAAAAGCCTATAATCAGCCTATAATCAATTTTACTTATTTTTATTCCTTTTAATCTAGATGAATCTCGAATTTTAATAAGTAAAATCTCCATTGTTAATACAAATAACAAGGGGGATAAAGGACAACCCTGTCTTGTAGCTTTTCCTATTTTAAATACGTCTGTTAATCCCCCATTAATTATAATTTGTGCCAATTGTTGTTGATAAATGGCCTTGAGAGCAGACAAGAATTTATCTCCAAAATTCATTTCCTCTACAACTTTCAATAGAAAATTCCAATCTAATTGATCAAAAGCTTTCTCAGCATCTATAAATATTAAAGCAGCAGGGATTTGGTTGTTCTTATCCAAATACTCTATTAAATTAACAATTTGTCTTACATTGTTTTTCATATATCTCCCCATTATAAATCCAGATTGGTCAGTATGAATCAATTGTTTCAAAACCTGCATTAATCTATTTGCCAATATCTTTGCAAAAATCTTATAATCTGTATTTAAAAGAGATATAGGCCTATAATTTCTAGGTTGGGACAGATCCTGGTCATCCTTTGGAATTAATGATATGAAGGCCGTTCTCCAGGATGGAGGTAATTCTGCTCCAGATAAAATATCATTAAAAAGTACCTTTAATGGTTCTGTCATTTCTTCAGATAACATCCTCTAATAAATCGCTGTTAACCCATCAGCACCTGGAGTCTTACCAACCTTCAATTGTTTAATTGCAAAAATAACCTCTTCAGAAGTAATTAAACCATTAATACCATCACATTGATCACTCATAAGTCTAGGAAAATGTGCTCCCTGTAAATATTTTTCTATATCTTAAGTTTGTATACTTTCAATAGCATATAATTTAAAATAAAAATCTAAAAAAGACTTTTTAATCAAATTTTGTTGCTAGGCTTCTTTACCTTTATAAATTATTTTATCTATAATCCTATAATTGTTTGGTGTTGATGTGGATCGATATTAAGGATTTGTGATCATGACATTTGACTGCCAGCCAGTGTTCACGGATCCTATTTTGTAATTGATATGATGTTTATCCCATGTAGAATTGGTTGCAATGGTTATGGTTGATTCTGTAGATTACATTGTTTCTTTCATTCTTCTGTATCTTGGTTCTGGATAATTCCTGGCAGAGTGTTGTTGTGGGTTTTTGGGATATTGCTATTCCTAGGGGTTGGAGAATTCTGGCTGTCATTTTCACATCCCTTTTGTATAGGGTAGAGTTAGTTTTTGCGTGATGGTTGGCTATGTGCTATGTTGTGGTTTGGGTGCTGTGTGTTGGAATACGATTTTTTTGGGGGGGGGATAGCTGTTATGGAGAAAGACAGCAAGCAGCTATTTCTCTTCCACTTTTCTTAGTGTTCTGATGCTGCAGTGTGTCCTGGCCCTTCTGAAGAGGGTCTGGACACAGCTTCTTTTGGGTGCAGTGGGTGGTTGCTTGGGAAGCTGAGGATCTGGTCCATGTCTGTAGGTTTGCAGTAGACGTGGGTTTCCAGTTCTCCGTTGTCTAGTCTCCTTATGTCAATGTTGAGGAATGGGAGTCTGTTGTCTGTTTCCTCTTCGTGTGTGAATTTGATCCCAGGGAATATGTTATTGAGTAGATGGCATGTTTCTTCAATTTGGGAGCATTTGATGATGAAGTTTCTCCAAAATTTTGGTTGAATGGTGGGTATAGCTATAGATGCCAGTTGTTGCATGACTGCTTAGGCCTGATATGGTGATCCCATCATGGTACCTTGTACATGGTTATTTATTAATTGCACTTAATATTACAGTTATCAGTGTATATCCTGTTAAATCACCCAAAGAGTGCCAGAATCAATATTTAAGCTTTCCCTCAGAATCAGTGTTCATATTATCTTCATATAAGAAGATCACTCAGATCTTAGCATGTTGTTATGGTTCCGGGTAATGAAACACTTCAAAGAACTTCCAGGCATTGATTTTCCTAAAAGTCATTTATTGTTACAAAATGTCAGCACAGGCATAACAGAGTCTTTATGCTAAGATCTGAGTTCTCTTCCTCTGAGCAGTTAAATTATCAGCATGTTCCCTCCCTAAATTAGCTGTCATATATACCATTATCCAATTAGCCCAGAGGACAGAGATTCACTTCCATTCCTTTTCTCTGGCTTCTGAATTAACTCTAAAAATACCAGACAGTTCTGCATATTTTGTCAAAGCAAGAATATTCAATATTAGCAGCGTTGACAAAGTACATGGAACTGTACTTCTACCATCTAGTTATTTTCAAGGAGAGAAATAAAACAATAGAACAAAAGGAGAGGGGCCATCTGGGAATGCCATATGTTGAAAAGAAAGCATCTCCAATAAAGATTTACACTGATAATTGTAATATTAAGTACAATTAATAAATAAGCAAATCTATGCATAGACAAATTATGCAAATTGTCCTGAGAAGAAAACAGGCTGCAGTTCAATAAGCCAAATTCATTATATCTCTGTACGTCAACATGTTCAGACGATTCCATTTCTGTAAAAATATCTTTCCTCATACACTGTAGCTTCACCATTTCCTGAAGGACCCCCAGATCTACAACAACACCATGGAAGGAATGTACTTGGATAGGAATGGAGATTTGATGGCTGACTTTGACATTTTGAGCTGGGTGTGGTTTCCTAATAAGTCCAGCACCAGAGTGAAATTTGGGAGTCTAGTCAGAGAAGGAGCCACTGGAATCAAATTCAGCATCAACAAGGAAACCATCATGAAGCCTCAATGGCTCAATCAGGTGGGGGGGGAAGGTGTCCCATCTCTTTACTTTTGTCTATCCTCTCAATCTGTGTCTCCTTCCTTCCCAAACTATATATCAGACTGACTAAGGAAGAATTTCCTGACATTTAGAGGAATTAAACAGTGGGATGATTTTCCTCCAGAAGTTGTGGGTGCTCCATCACTGCTGGGTTTTCGGAAAACACTGAACAACCATTTGTCTGAAATAATATAGGGTTTCCTGTCCAAGATGCGGTTTGGACTAGAAAACCTCCAAGGTCCCTTCCAAGTCTGTTATTCTGTTAAATTCATCCTTCAGACTTATAATGTTTCCATTTAGAACTAGCAAAAGAAAATTTGTTGTGTGAAGTATGGACATCTAAGGGACACAGAGGGAAATTATGTTTGGGTGGAGGAAAACAGAAGCAGGATTTAAGCTGGGGGGGGGGAGAGAAATAAAATCTCTGTATTTTTTCATTTGGACATGTAGAAATGCAAGGATTGAATTTATCTAGACATTTGGTACAATAAATGTGCAAAATCCATCATCCTGGAGAATTCCAGAATTCCCATTTCTCCTCTAAATCATGCTGATGTGTTTTTCCAAAAGTTGCTCTGACAGTCTTCTAGAGTCAGTCCTCCACAATGGAAGCATGTCTGACTATCATGAACTGCATTCAGTGTAAAAAACTAACTTTCTAGAAAATTATTGGACCTTCCCTGGAGTAGTCACCACAACATGGCCTGGAGGAGAAACACAACGTTCCATTTCTAGTCCATTTTGCACATACCTGTTTTGCTGATCCCGTTCCAATTCTATAATTCATTTCATTGCTGATCAGTTTTGCCGATGCTTCTGAATGCCAATTCTATTCACTTTCAGCCCTTGCCTTACTCCCAGTGTGTGGAGCGTTGTCAGCCTGGATATTTCAAGGTGGTCCAGGAAGGAAAACCAATCTGGTGCTACAACTGCATCCCCTGTGCAGAAGGGAGCTTTTCCACCAAAGAAGGTGGGTGAGTGGGAATCAAAACAGCCCTTCAGATAGGAGCAAAGTTTCCTGCAGATCTTTTCTGAGAAGATATTTCTAATTTGTGTATTGTGGAGAGGGAATATTAATTTAATTATCAGAATTAATTTCACCAAGGAGATCACAATAATATGACCTGCAAGAATGTATTGGAATGAGATGTTGAGATCTGGAAGAAGCCAAGCAGCTATGAGAAGCATCTGCAACTTTGTGGAGGATCAGTTGAAGTGACATGAAGCAGCTTGTTGTTACACCATGACAAACAGAATGATGTTGCTTCTAGAGTATGAAGCTCTCCATTGAGATGAATGAAAGCCAACTCACACAGGACCTCGTCGGTAATCTTGTCATCTCCATTCTAGCATGGACTGAGGATAGACACATTTCTGCCTACCCATCTTCTCCCAAGATATCCAAGGAGTATGCAATCATGGTCTGTGTTTCCTGTGGAATGCAGGGGGAACACATTGGGGGAATACATTGCAATTGGAGAGAAATGTCTCCTTATTATGTCTATTAGAGGGAAAGGTCAAACCAGACAAGTTTATCTACCCCCTTTTAATCATTAACCATTGGGATTTGGTGGGACAAAATGAATTTATAAATAGTTGAACAATATTGGTATTGTATTTCAATTTTATTCTTCAATTAATGAGTAATGGGACAAATCAAACTCCATTTTTGAAAAACAGAATATTCCAACCCTGTCAGTTTGGCCAATCCCAGTCCATTAGGGACCTTCCTACATGATGTATATGGTTGTCCCTTCTCCCCTTTTGCGTACTAGAGTTGTCTGCCCCTAATCTAGCCACATTTTCATACTTGATCCACTTGGGACACATACTAATGCAAAGAAGCACAGCTATACACATACTCTAAATTTTTATTTCTGCCTTCCATCCCCCTGCTGATGAATACACACAAATTCAGATGTGGGTTTTTAATTTCAAATTTCAACTCCCGTCCTATACATTCATGGTAAATATACATTTGTCCTCCGCAGATGCAGACCAGTGCACCAGATGTCCAGAAAATCAGTATCAAAACAAGCATCGAGATCAATGTATCCCCAAAATTGTCACCTTTTTGTCCTATCAAGGGCATTTGGGAATTATTCTTACTTTCTTTGCCCTGTTCCTAATCTTAACCACAGTTTCAATCTTGGGAATCTTCCTTAAATTCCAAGAAACTCCCATTGTCAAAGCCAACAACCGGGACCTCTCCTATATCCTCCTGATCTCCCTTCTGCTTTCCTTCTTGACTTCCTTTCTCTTCATTGGTCAGCCAAGGAGTACCACCTGTCTTCTACGACAAACAATTTTCAGCATTATCTTCTCCATTGCTGTGTCTTCTGTCTTGGCCAAAACAATTATGGTGGTGCTGGCCTTCCTGGCCATAAAGCCAGGAAACAGAGTAAGAAAATGGCTGGGCAAGAATTTGGCCAACTCCCTCATCCTTTCTTGTTCCAGTGTCCAGGTTGTCATTTGTTTCACCTGGTTAGGAGTCTTTCCTTCATTCCCTGATTCTGACATGTATTCGCAGCCTAGAGAGATTGTTCTGCAGTGCAATGAAGGCTCTGTCACTATGTTTTATGTTGCCCTTGGTTACATGGTCTTTCAGGCTGCCATTTGCTTCTTGGTGGCTTTCCTGGCCAGGAATCTGCCTGGGTCCTTCAATGAAGCCAAGCTGATCACCTTCAGTATGCTGGTCTTTTGCAGTGTCTGGATCTCCTTTGTGCCTACCTATCTGAGCACCAAAGGGAAATTCATGGTTGCTGTGCAAGTCTTCTCCATCTTGGCCTCCAGTGCTGGGCTTCTGGGCTGCATCTTCATCCCTAAGTGTTACATCATTTTGCTAAGGCCAGACCTGAATACAAAGGAGCAACTGATGTTCAAAGCTGAAGTAAAAAAATGATTCTGAGGTATAATTCTCACCCAATATAATTCCCACCAATTGGGTACTTTTAGGAGAAAACATTATCAGGTTGCTTTTTGAAGTGATCACCTGGTTAAGCCTAATTTCCATGTTTTTATGTTTCTGTGTCTGGCAGTATTATTTAGCATTTTAGGCTTCATTATTAGCCTTGAAGTGAGGATGTTATTAGCATTTTAGTTTGCCAGTGTTGGTCTCCTTTCAGACTTTAGAAAGAATGCTTTTCTTCTGTTTTTTTCTATGGGAAAAAATCTAGCCTTTCACTGTTTTTCACTGTGATTTATATTGTTGGGTAGGGGTGAAAAGGCTAATTTTGCAAAAGAAAAAAATGTTTTTAATCTCTCAAATTCGGAGAAATTTTCATCAGCTCCAGGACAAATTTAGGGTGTCTGAATTTCAGGCAACAATTGGAGAAAATAAAACTGAAACATAAATGGTACACACCCTTTTTTTTTTAAACCTAGGGACATTTGTTCATTAATAAAATATTTTATAATTATTAAGATCTACCAAACTGTTAGAAGAAAATATGTTTTCTTTTTTCTGTAATCTATCCTGTCTAACAATCAAAACTATAGTTCAGAAGTACTTTTTTTTTATTTGAGGGGTCCTTGGTGTTCTTTGAGCTTGCTTGTTTTCTTGCAGACATTTCATTACCAAACTAGGTAACATCATGAGTGCTAGTAACTATCATCAGTGACTATCACTGATGATGTTACCTTGTTTGGGTAATGAAACATCTGCAAAAAACCAAGCAAATTCAGAGTGCTCAGCACTCGTCATTTCAATCCTGAGCTAGAAATATTTATTACCATTTTTTTCCATTTTTATGCAAGAAAGGCATTAAGAGGGTTCCACTCATGAATAAATGTAGATAATTTCCTTTCTGTAATCAAAGAAGTTAATTTATCCGTTTCAGCTATTCTAACAAATTCACCAGCCATTTCTCCATAGTGGGTTGTGTGTCTGAGGATCCCATCAGGGGAGGGCTGAAACTGTCTAATAGACCCCACAGATCATTGGTAAGAAGGGGTCAGGATTGGGTGGGAGATGGTGGTGTGGTGTTCCTGCTTTCAAAGAGAAAAGTCAGAGGAGAGACATGTAAACAAAGCAATAAATTGATGAAGAAACCCTGATTGGCAGATATGAAATGAAATTTGATTGAAAGGGGGAAACGAAGGATAAGCAGTGAAGATGCCTACACATTTTCTTCAAAATTAAATTAGAAAAGAGAATCTATTGCACAAGAAAAGAAATTTTGGGAAGCTTCCCAAATTTCTAGATTCATGTAACCCCAAGTTGCCTTCTTGTTAGCACTTTAACACTCTGCTCAAGTCAACAAGTCATAAATGCTAAGACTATCAAAACACCCTTTCATGGACAGTGTGAAGGTATATTATATTTCCAAAAGTCTGTCCCCTTTTTTCTGGAGTCACCCACACACCCTGCATCCACAGTGAAGATGTTTCCTTCTGCAAAAGGAAGATAGCCATAGCACAGTGGTTCTCAACCTTTTTAATGTCGCGACCCCCAACCATTCGTAAGTCGAGGACTACCCAACCGGTCGTAAGTCAAGGACTACCCAACCGGTCGTAAGTTGAGCACTTTCCCTGCCCGGGAGCTCCGCGATGCGTGGTGCTGCCCCCTGCGCTGGCCGAGGTGTAGCTGGCAAGTGGCAGAGACGGCACAGGTGACCACCGGCTGGGCCACCAGCTGGCCCAGCCCAAGGGAGGTAAGGCACCCGCCAGGCCCCACGCGCACCAGCAACCTTCCCTGTGCCCGCCAGCCTCCCACCTCCCACCCCTGGCCCTCTTTTACTTACATTTTTAGTAGTTGCTTAGCAGGGAGGGCTGGAAACTTCCTGACAGCTCGCCTTCGCTGCAGACAACTTGCAGCACCATTTGCAGAATGGGACTTTTGGCGGGCTCAGAAGGGCAGAGACAGCCTGGACAATTCCTATTGGCTTTTGAAAGCCAATAAAATTAGACTCTATTCAAGAGAGTCTATTCTATTGGCTTTCAAAAGCCAATAGAATAAAAGGGAGTAGCACAGCTAAGGAAAAGGGAAAAAAATGGCGGACTGCGTTGTTTGGCGACCCCCGTGAAATGATCATTATAAACATTTCTCTATGCCTGTGAAATGGATAGGAATGAGGTCAAGAAGGAAAGCAGGAGAAATATGAGGAGGATGTGTGTGTAAGCCACTCAGTGTCACCTTGCATCATGAGATGAGCAGCATATAAATTTGATAAATAAATACATAAATAAATTAAATAGGAGAGATCCTAACTATTGGCTTTCAGTAAATGAAAGGATGTTTCTTTCATCACTTGCTTCTGCCTCTACAGATATACTGTGCGGGGTAGAGGCAATGGGGCAGACTGACAAAATGTTTCTTTTGATATCACCTGGGTCTTATCTCAAGATTCACATACAAAAGGTCAAGGATGTACGGTGACACCATAATCCCCATTTCATTTCCTCACCACTGTGATTGGCAGTAGTTATTTATGGAAGCAAAGTATTTAGGACTCAGGGTGAGATGCTCTTCATCGGACTAACCCCAAGTTGGCTTCTTGTTAGCACTTTAACACTCTGCTCAAGTCAACAAGTCATAAATGCTAATAGCAGAGAAGAGGTCTCTTCTACGGTCATGCCAACACCCTTAAATACTAGAAATATTATTACAGATACGTTTTGTATGTTGTATTGTGTATGACTCCAGCTAGACTCCAGCAGTATGTGGATCGAGAATTTCCAGAAGTACAGGCAGTATTTCGAAGAGGCAGAGGAATTAGAGATCAAATTGCCAACATAAACTGGATTATGGAGAAAGCTAGGCAGTTCCAGAAAAACATCTACTTCTGCTTCCTCACCTATCCAAAACCTTTGATTGTGTGGATCACAACAAATTGTGGCAAGTTCTTAAAGAGATGGGAGTACCTGACCATTGTATTTGTTTCTTGAGAAACCTATATGTGGGCCAAGAAGCAACAGTGAGAACTGGACATGGAACCACTGATTGGTTCAAAATTGGGAAAGGAGTCCAGTAAGGCTGTATTCTGTCACCTTGCCTATTTAACTTATATGCAGAGGACATCATGAGAAAGGCAGGGAATACTGCATACAGTTTTGGTCACCACACTACAAAACAGATGTTGAGACCTTGGAAAAAGTTCAGAGAAGAGCAATTAAGATGATCCAAGGCCTGGAGACTAAAACATATGAAGAACAGCTGTAGGACTTGGGTTTGGCTAGTCTAAAGAAAAGAAGGACTAGGGGGGACATGATAGCAGTATTCCAGTATTTGAGATGCTGCCACAAAGAAGAGAGGGTCAAATTATCCTCCAAAGCATCAGAGGGCAGGACAAGAAACAATGGTTGGAGACTAATCAAACAGAGAAGCAACCTGGAATTAAGGAGAAAGTTCCTAATAGTGAGGACAATTAACCAGTGGAGTGGCTTGCCTTCAGAAATCATGGGCAGTCCATCACTGGAGGTTTTTAAGAAGAGACTGGACAGATACTTGTCTGAGATGGTATAGGTTCTCCTGCTTCAGCGGGGGGCTGGACTAGAAGACCTCCAAGGTCCCTTCCAGCTCTATTCTATTCTAACATCCTGATTGTTGTCTTTAATTATGAGAGTTTCTTGAAATTTACTGAAGGTGCCCAACACTAAGCCTGATCCCAAAAAACAGAAACAAGGGAAGGGGAGCTGGGATGATTCCCAAGTGGTTAAAGCACCATGCTAGGGAGTGGGAACCCATGAGTTCAAGCCCCCCTTTGGGCATGAAAACTGGCTGGGTGACTTTGGCCATCTTTCTCAGCTCAACCCACCTCTCAACCAAAGGATCAAATGTTACCTGTGGATCATAAAAATGCCCAGGTCTACATTAGTGGATCACACCCTTTCATGGACAATGTCAAGGTATATTATATTTCCAAAAGTCTGTCCCTTTTTTTCTAGAGCAGTGGTTCTCAACCTGTGGGTCGGGACCCCATTTGGGGTCAAATGACCATTTCACAGTGGTCACCAAACAATGCAGTCCGCCATTTTTTCTCCCTTTTCCTTAGCTGTGCTACTCCTTTTTATTCTATTGGCTTTTGAAAGCCAATAGAATAGACTCTCTTGAATAGAGTCTAATTCTATTGGCTTTCAAAAGCCAATAGGAATTGTCCAGGCTGTCTCTGCCCTGCTGAGCCTGCCAAAAGTCCCATTCTGCAAACGGTGCTGCACCAGTTGAGTAGTCCTCGACTGACGACCAGTTGAGTAGTCCTCGACTTACGACCGGTTGGGGGTCGCGGCATTAAAAAGGTTGAGAACCACTGTTCTAGAGTCACCCAAACACCCTGCATCCACAATGAAGATGTTTCCTTCTGCAAAAGGAAGATAGCCATAGCAGCATATGGGCTTCCCCTCCTGCACCGCCTTCACAAATCCTGGACAACAACTTTCCACACACTGGGAAGGAGGCAGGCTCTGAGCAGATGGAGGAAAATTCATTGTCAGAAAATTCTATTTATTTAATTTATAACCAGTCTTTATTATTTTTATAAACATTTCTCTATGCCTGTGAAATGGATAGGAATGAGGTCAAGAAGGAAAGCAGGAGAGATATGAGGAGGATGTGTGTGTAAGCCCCTCAGTGTCACCTCGCATCATGAGATGAGCAGCATATAAATTTGATAAATAAATACATAAATAAATAAAGTAGGAGTATTGGCTTTCAGTAAGTGAAAGGATGTTTCTTTCATCACTTGCTTCTGCAGATATACTGTGTGGGGTAGAGGCAATGGGGCAGACTGACAAAATGTTTCTTTTGATATCACCTGGGTCTTATCTCAAGATTCACATACAAAAGGTCAGGGTTGTATGGTGACACCACAATCCCCTTTTCATTTCCTCACCACTGTGATTTACAGTAGATATTTATGGAAGCAAAGTATTTAGGACTCAGGGGGAAATGCTCTTCATCAGACTATCATTTTGGCAGAGAGGTTCAGATAAACTTTTCTACCTGTTGGATCAGTATGAGACAACCAGAGATGTCTCATGTTGAATATCTCTGTCTGAGGTTATATAACAGACATGTCGAACACAAGGCCCGGGGGCCGGATACGGCCTGTGCAGTGGTTTCATGTGGCCTGGGAAGCCATCCTGGAAACAATGAGGGAACGGCCCCCTCTGCCTTGGCCCTGGCTCAGATCAGCCGGGAGCCAATGGACAATTTTGTGGTGGCCATCTATGCTGAAACGTATTCAATCTTAGTTCTATAAGCCCCCCACCCCTCCGCATGGCCTGAGAGGAACAGTGAGGCTCCTCCAGTGGACTATGCCTTGGCACTTGCCCCGATCACACTCCCTTCTGCCAGAGATCCTCAGATCTGTCCCACTCCTGCCCAGGCCCCAACAGGCACCCTTGACACGAACGAGGTAGAGCTGGCCACACCCACCGAGTAGGCCAAACCCACTCCATCCACCCCTACCCAGTAGGCCACATCAACCCTGGCCACACCCACCTGCCCCCTTGAGAGCAACTGCAATGCTGATGCGGTCCTCAATTAAATTGAATTTGACACCCCTGTTATATAACAAGGGAGAGGCTTTTTATTTTCCTTGACTCTTCCAGATAAAAAGGAGCATGTCACATGATTGGATGGATGGATGGATGGATGGATGGATGGACGGACAGATGGATGGATGGACATCTATTTGAATCATATGCATTCAATTCCAGCATGGGAATAAAAGTAAAGCATCTACCCTAAAACATAAAGATCTGAATAATAAGGAACGCACAGTAAGTCTAAGGCAACATCAGCCTCAAAAGTCCACAATAAGAAAAAGGTAACCGTAACTTCATCTAAGCAAAAACACAGCATCATAAAATAAGCATCACTTATAATAACATGAAAGAAAACCAACTGGAATTCAACCAAGCAAAATGACAGGTGTCCCAAATGCCCACAGAACAATTTGGTCTTGGATGCTTTCTAGGAATCCATTACATTGAGTTATATCAGGACTTCTTCAGTTGAATTCCCAGCTCACCCTGCAGGGAGGACTTTGCAAAACTTCTACATGTCCAGATAATTATTAGTAGAATGATAGTGATTTCTTTCTTGCTTTCATGCTAAATGTCAAGAGATTCTTCTCTCCACCAGAGATTCTCTGGAGCGGATCAACAGACTCAGGAGCAATAAATAGTAATGTTTGGCATCATGAAAGTTAGTGCATAAATTGTCTTGTCACCTTGGGAAGCTGGCCTGAGCTTCATGGCCACCAGGAGGTCTGCTGTTGTGTTGACCCATGTTTCCATCATTTGGGAAGTCTTCCCTGGACTTCATACAATATTAGAAAAGTCAGTCTTGCTGCTATCTGCCTTCAACTTCTCCAAACTTCTTCTGCTCTTCTGATTCTGAGATCAGATGCAAGGCGGGGAACTCCTTCAGTTAAACCAGAAATGGACCCTCTACTTCTGCTTCTGATGGAGCTTTTGTTGCCCCAGGCAGCCTGTGGGATGCTCAGCACCAGGTGCTTCTTGACTTTGGGGAGGGATGCAAGAGACCCACTCAATCATTACAGGCCAGGAGACCATCTCATCAGTGGACTCTTCTCTGCAACCAATACTCTACAATCTGAGCTGCAAAATTTCAGTTTGAGTCCTTCTAAAAAGTTTCATCAGTAAGTTACATAATGTTTGAGTGATGTTATATTATGTTGCCTTTGAGAAAGAAAGTGGGTGAAGGAAAGCAGTGAGGTTTTAATTAATTAGATCTACAGTTACTTCTGTATCACTGTTTTTTTGTAAAAAAAAAAAATAGGTGCCGGAACTCACACATGTCACACAACCTGCCTTGCCTACCCTACAAAGTTCCATCCCAAAAAGGTGCCAGAACTCCTTTCTGGGCATTCTATGAGAAAAAAAGCCTTCGTTTGTATAGAAACAGCATGAAGTGGAACACTTCAGCACATAAAACAAAAGTATGCTTTAAAGCTCAGCAGCCTTGTCCAACTGATCTCTAAATAATAATAATAATAATAATAATAATAATAATAATAATAATAATAATAATAATAATAATAATGATGATGATGATGATGATGATGATGATGATGATGATGATGATGATGATGATGATGATGATGATGATGATAGAGTTGGAAGGGACCTTGGAGGTCTTCTAGTCCAACCCCCTGCTCAGGCAGAAACCCTATAACCATTTTAGACAAATGGCTGTCCAGTCTCTTCTTAAAAACCTCCAGTGTTGGAGCACCTACAACTTCTGCAGGCAAGTTGTTCCACTGATTAATTGTTCTAACTGTCAGGAAATTTTCTCCTTAGTTCTAGGTTGCTTCTCTCTTTGGTTAGTTTCCATCCATTGCTTCTTGTCCTGCCTTTAGGTGCTTTGGAAAATAGCTTGACTCCCTCTTCTTTGTGGCAACTGCTGAGATATTGCGCTCTGCTATCATGTCACACACACATACACCCCATCCTTCTCTTCATTAAACTAGACATACCCAATTCCACCAACCGTTCCTTATATGGAACACATTCAGCAGATAAAACAAAAGTATGCTTTAATGCTCAGCACCCTTGTCCAACTGATCTCTACATGGACAACTTACTTTCATCTCTCAAGGTGATTAGCTTGGGAAGTCATGGTTATGATCTCAGCGTGTCCATCAAAGAAAAGGACTGGAGTCTCTAATTGGTTAGTTCTGATCAATCCCAGTTCAGAAAAAAGATTATCCCTCTGTTAATGCAGCCCAGCACTGTGTTGGCTTTTTTGGCAGCTGCAGCATACTGCTGGCTCATATTTAAGTGATTGTCCACTAGGACTCCGAGATCCCTCTCACAATTACTGCTATTGAGCAAGGTGTCACCTGTGCTGTACTTGTTCATTTGGTTTTTCTTGCCTAAATCTAGAACCTTACTTTTTTCACCATTGAATTTCATTTTGTTAGATAGCACCCAGTGTTCAAGTCTGTCCAGGTCCTCCTGTATCTTAAGCCTGTCTTCTGGAGGGTTGGCTATTCGTGCCAGCTTGGTGTCATCTGTAAATTTGATGAGTTCCCCATCTATCCCCTCATCCAAATCGTTGATGATTCTCTATATTCTATTTCCCTATCTCATTCATACATAGACTCATACACACATACATGCACATTATAAAAATATAACCTGTATATTTTAGTCCTTTGAGTGAATCTCAATTCCTGTTCCTACATGCTTGCTTCTGAGCTGCATTTTCAGACATAGTTTGCCATAATCTTTTCCTGGGATGTTTTTGGACTCCTCAGCCTGAGAGAGCATCCAAGGGACAACAATACCCAGATTGTCTGGAATGTGTCTATTTCAAACAATGTAAGTAGAGAAGAGGAACTTTGGGGACAAAAACCTGTGCAGTCACAATAGCATATATGAAATGCATTAACAGAATAACAGAGTTGGATGAGATCTTGGAGGTCTTCTAGACCAACCCTCTGCACAAGCAGGAAACCCTATAACATTCTGGACAAACAGCTGTCCAATCTCTTATTAAAAGCCTCCAGTGATGGAGCATCCACAACATCTGAAGGCAAGCCATTCCACTAGTTAATTATTCTCACTGTCAGGAAATTTCTCTTTAGTTCTAGGTTGGTATTTTCACTGAATGTAACATTATGGCAAAATCCATGTATCTTTTCAGGAAAGAAGATGCGATATACTGGAAAATTCTGCCCTTCCTTTTTGCCATCCAGGAAATCAACAAAGATCCCCTCCTCTTACCCAACCTCACCCTGGGTTACAACCTCCATGACAACTTTCGAGACAGAGGATTGACATTGGATGGTCTGTTGGATTTGCTTTCGACTGGAGAGGCCAATGTTCCCAATTACAGCTGTGGAAGGAAGAGGAACATGCTGGTTCTCCTGGAAGAGACCAACTCTGACATATCCATCCTTATGGCTGCCATATTGGGCATCTACAAAATCCCACAGGTATAGAGCAAGTGCATGGCTGCAAGTTTATTCCACAGCAGTTCAAGGAGATTTCCTCCATGGAAATGTTAAGCATGGATTAAGGTGTACAATTCATCTTTACATCCTCTTTCAGTCTCCCAAAGAGAGAAGAATAAATACAGCCATAATTAACAGTGGTCACTGAGTACAAAGATTAGTTCACAATGTATGCTTGCTCAGATCTGGCCCTATGCAGGCTCTCTGGAAACATCAACTTTTCATAAAATGAGCTCTGGATTTCTTCTTAACCTTCCATTGATGACAGCTACATTCTCTGCATTTCTGATCCCCTATTAAATCCACCAAGGTAGGCTGGAATTTTCCAGCCTCTACCTAAGCTCTGACATTATATTTTCAGGATCTCATACGTTGCCTTTGTAAAAACCCCAAATAAAACATAAATCTTCTTTTTGTTTCCAGATCAGCTACACTTTTATTTCACCAATCCTGAGTGATAAAACTCAGTTACCCTTTTTCTACCAGACTGTCCCCAAAGAAGCTGTTCAGAACCTGGGGATTGTTAAACTGCTGCTGTATTTTGGGTGGATATTCATTGGTGTCTTTGCTGCAGACACTGATAATGGAGAACATTTCATTAGGACCTTCATTCCTGTGCTGGCTCAGAATGGCATCTGTGTTGTTTTTTCACAAATCATATTATTAAAAGCTGAGAACAACAAGTATCTGGTTTCCGTTTTCAACATGTGGATCCAAATCAATGTATTTGTTTACTATTCAGAGTTTACATTCGTAGAAGGAGCTTTTTTTCTAGAAAACATATTAAATTCCTTGAGAAAGCCTATTGTGGGGAAACTTTGGATCACAACAGCTTTGTGGGATCTCACCATCGAATTATCGTATAATACTCTTTCTTTCAGATATACCCATAGTATTTTTTCTTTCTTTATCCAGACCAGCCAAAGGACCAAATTTAATGATTTCGTGGATTTCTATATTTATATCGAAGCATTTATGGTTAAAAAATTTCACTGTTCATACGGAAAGCCTGCCCTGTCTGTGAAAGGCTGGACAAGGTGTGCAGAGAAAGAGAACTTGGAGACTCTGCCTCAAGAGAAGATTGAAAAGATCTTCTCTCTAGATAGTTCCTTAACTTACAATGCCATCCAGATTGTGGCACATGCCTTAAATGTGGCCTATTCATCTCAATCCCAGAGGATAAGGATGGAGAGAAAAAGCAAGCTGGAAGTCGAAAAGATCCAGCCATGGCAGGTATTCCCTTATAGGTTCCATCTGTATTGCTAAGGGTGACAGATAGATGATGAATGTCACAAAACACTCTCTGAGAAATGTGGAATATCTTGAGAAAAAAATTATGAAAATTTTCTTTCATAAGATCCCTCATCTTCCTCTTTATTTTTCCTTTGGCCTCCAGAATTGCTGAATGGCAAATTATACATTGGCTGTGTTGTCACACACCACTACAATTCTTTTATCTCAGGTGCGTTAAGCTTTTCTTTCTTCAGACTCTAGAATCTGGTGCTTGTGGAAAGGGATTTTGGATTCTCTCCCAATATATTACAATGTAAGACAATATTGAAGTTAATGGGGATGAAGATTCATTCTCCAAGCTTGTGGGTTGGTTTCTGAACATTTCATTACCAGGCTAGGTAACATCTTCAGTGGAGTTTAGGGGATGTCAGCGTCGGTGTTCTTCTGTTTATAAGGGTTTCAGGTGTGGGTGTCTCATGTGAGGGTCTTGTAATGGGTCAGGTGTGAGTGAGAAGTGGGGGGCCTTGCGTGGGTTGGTTGAGGCTCTGTGCTGTCGGTGCCATGTCTGATTGGCTGTGTGATTCATTTGGATTCTGAGGAGTTTGCAGGCTTGTTGTAGGTCAACTTGTCTGTTGATGGAATTGCTGGTGGAATGCAGGCTTCAATGAACTCACGAGTGTGGCGGGTGGTAGTGTGGCCGATTATTTTTGTGTTGCTCAAATCAAACTGGTATTGTTTGGTGTTGATGTGGATTGATATTAAGGATTTGGAATCATGACATTTGACTGCCAGCCAGTGTTCATGGATCCTATTTTGTAATTGATATGATGTTTGTCCCATGTAGAATTGGTTGCAATGGTTATGGTTGATTCTGTAGATTACATTGTTTCTTTCATCCTTCTGTACCTTGGTTCTGGATAATTCCTGGCAGAGTGTTGTTGTGGGTTTTTGGGCTATTGCTATTCGTGGGGGTTAGAGAATTCTGGCTGTCATTTTGACATCTCTTTTTTTTATGGTAGAGTTAGTTTTTGCATGATGGTTGGCTGTCTGTGTGCTATGTTGTGGTTTGTGTGCTGTGTGGTGGAATATGAATTTTTTTGGGGGATAACTGTTATGGAGAAAGACAGCAAGCAGCTATTTCTCTTCCACTTTTCTTAGTGTTGTGGTGCTGCAGTGTGTCCTGGCCCTTCTGAAGAGGGTCTGGAAACAGCTTCTTTTGGGTGCAGTGGGGTGGTTGCTTGTGAAGCTGAGGATCTCATCCATGTGTGTAGGTTTGCAGTAGATTTGGGTTTCCAGTTCTCCGTTTTTCTAGTTTCCTTATGTCAATGTTGAGGAATGGGAGTCTGTTGTCTGTTTCTTCTTCATGTGTGAATTTGATCCCAGGGAATATGTTATTGAGTAGATGGCTGTTTCCTCAATTTGGGAGCATCTGATGATGAAATTTTCATCAACATAGCTTTTCCAGAATTTTGGTTGAATGGTGGGTATAGCTATAGGTGCAAGTTATTGCATGACTGCTTCTGCTATTAGGCCTGATATGGGTGATCCCATCATGGTACCTTGTACTTGGTTATTTATTAATTGCACTTAATATTACAGTTATCAGTGTATATCCTGTTAAATCACCCAAAGAGCGCCAGAATCAATATTTAAGCTTTCCCTCAGAATCAGTATTCATATTTTCATCAGATAACAAGTACATGCAACAGTCAATTGCAAATATTGACATTTGCTTCCCAATTTCCTAAAGCCAATGAATTTTTCCAAGACTGAGTTGTACAAACTGATGCTGTCTCTTCTACCCTGCTCCATCTTCTCTCTTATGGAATCACAATGCAGGATCCAAAATAAATAATCAAGGCTCAGTGCATTCCTTGTTATTCAGTGTGCGCAGGAGAAATTCTCAAAAGTATGTTGAGATAAAACCCTGTGGACAAAAGAATGCATCTGTAGTTATACAGGACATCTCAGAGAAGAGGGGGAAACTAATGTATAAGCAATAGATGATGTAAACAAACATATTTGTAAGTAAAGGATTTCCCTTCTCCTGCCCTTCTACCATCTAGTTATTTTCAAGGAGAGAAATAAAACAATAGAACAAAAGGAGAGGGGCCATCTGGGAATGCCATATGTTGAAAAGAAAGCATCTCCCACAAGGATTTACAATGATAATTGTAATATTAAGTACAATTAATAAATAAGCAAATCTATGCATAGACAAATTATGCAAATTGTCCTGAGAAGAAAACAGGCTGCAGTTCAATAAGCCAAATTCCTTATATCTCTGTACGTCAACATGTTCAGACGATTCCATTTCTGTAAAAACATCTTTCCTCATACACTGTAGCTTCACCATTTCCTGAAGGACCCCCAGATCTACAACAACACCATGGAAGGAATGTACTTGGAAAGGAATGGAGATTTGATGGCTGACTTTGACATTTTGAGCTGGGTGTGGTTTCCTAATAAGTCCAGCACCAGAGTGAAATTTAGGAGTCTAGTCAGAGAAGGAGCCAGTGGAATCAAATTCAGCATCAACAAGCAAACCATCACGAAGCCTCAATGGCTCAATCAGGTGGGGGGGAAGGTGTCCCATCTCTTTACTTTTGTCCATCCTCTCAATCTGTGTCTCCTTCCTTCCCAAACTACATATCAGACTGACTAAGGAAGAATTTCTTGACATTTAGAGGAATTAATCAGTGGGATGATTTTCCTCCAGAAGTTGTGCAGGGTTTTAGGAAAAGATTGAACAACCATTTGTCTGAAATAATATAGGGTTTCCTGTCCAAGCAGGGGGTTGGACTAGAAGACCTCCAAGGTCCCTTCCAAGTCTGTTCTTCTGTTAAATTCATCCTTCAGACGTATACTGTTTCCATTTAGAACTAGCAAAAGAAAATTCGTTGTGTTAAGTATGGAAATCTAAGGGACACAGAGGGAAATTATGTTTGGGTGGAGGAAAACAGAAGCAGGATTTAAGCTGGGGGGTAGAGAAATAAAATCTCTGTATTTTTTTCATTTGGACATGTAGAAATGCAAGGATTGAATTGATCTAGACATTTGGTACAAGATATGTGCAAAATCTGTCACCATGGAGAATTCTAAAATTCCCATTTCTCCTCTAAATCATGCTGATGTGTTTTTCCAAAAGTTGCTCTGACAGTCTTCCAGAGTCAGTCCTCCAAAATGGAAGCATGTCTGACTATCATGAACTGATTTCAGTGTAAAAAAATAACTTTCTAGAAAATTATTGGACCTTCCCTGGAGTAGTCACCACAACATGGCCTGGAGGAGAAACACAATGTTCCATTTCTAGTCCATTTTGCACAAACCTTTTTTCCTGATCCCGTTCCAATTCTATAATTCATTTCATTGCTGATCAGTTTTGCTGATGCTTCTGAATGCCAATTCTATTCACTTTCAGCCCTTGCCTTAATCCCAGTGTGTGGAGCCTTGTCAGCCTGGATATTTCAATGTGGTCCAGGAAGGAAAACCAATCTGCTGCTACAACTGCATCCCCTGTGCAGAAGGGAGCTTTTCCACCAAAGAAGGTAGGTGATTGGGAATCAAAACAGCCCTTCAGATAGGAACAAAGTTTCCTGCAGATCTTTTCTGAGAAGATATTTCTATTTTGGGTATTGTGGAGAGGGAGTATTAATTTAATTATCAGAATTAATTTCACCAAGGAGATCACAATAATATGACCTGCAAGAATGTATTGGAATGAGATGTTGAGATGTAGAAGAAGCCAAGCAGCTGTGAGAAGCATCTGCAACTTTGTGGAAGATCAGTTGAAGTGACATGAAGCAGCTTGTTGTTACACCATGACAAACAGAATGGTGTTGCTTCTAGAGTATGAAGCTCTCCATTGAGATGAATGAAAGCCAACTCTCACAGGACCTCGTCAGTAATCTTGTCATCTCCATTCTAGCATGGACTCAGGATAGACACATTTCTGCCTACCCATCTTCTCCCAAGATATCCAAGGAGTAGGCAATCATGGTCTGTGTTTCTTGTGGAATACAGGGGGAAAATATTGGGGGAATACACTGCTATTGGAGAGGAATCTCTCCTTATTATGTCTATTAGAGAGAAAGGTCAAACCAGACAAGTTTATCTACCCCCCTTTTAATCATTAATCATTGGGATTTGGTGGGACAAAATGTATCTATAAATAGTTGAACAATATTGGTATTGTATTTCAATTTTATTCTTCAATTAATGAGTAATGGGACAAATCAAACTCCATTTTTGAAAAACAGCATATTCCAACCCTATCAGTTTGGCCAATCCCAGTCCATTAGGGACCTTCCTACAAGATGTAGATGGTTGTCCCTTCTCCCCGTTTGCTTCCTAGAGTTGTCTGCCCCTAATCTAGCCACATTTTCACACTTGATCCACATACTAATGCAAAGAAGCACAGCTATACACATACTCCTAAATTTTTATTTCTGCCTTCCATCCCCCTGCTGATGAATACACACAAATTCAGATGTGGGTTTCCTGATTTCAAATTTTAATTCCCATCCTATACATTCATGGTAAATATACATTTGTCCTCCACAGATGCAGACCAGTGCACCAGATGTCCAGACGATCAGTATCAGAACAAGCATCGAGATCAATGTATCCCCAAACTTGCCACCTTTTTGTCCCATCAAGAGCATTTGGGAATTATTCTTACTTTCTTTGCCCTGTTCCTAATCTTAACCACAGTTTTAGTCTTGGGAATCTTCATTAAATTCCAAGAAACTCCCATTGTCAAAGCCAACAACCGGGACCTCTCCTATATCCTCCTGATCTCCCTTCTGCTTTCCTTCTTGACTTCCTTTCTCTTCATTGGTCAGCCAAGGAGAACCACCTGTCTTCTCCGACAAACAATTTTCAGCATCATCTTCTCCATTGCTGTGTCTTCTGTCTTGGCCAAAACAATTATGGTGGTGCTGGCCTTCCTGGCCATAAAGCCAGGAAACAGAGTGAGAAGGTGGCTGGGCAAGAATCTGGCCAACTCCCTCATCCTTTCTTGTTCCAGTGTCCAGGTTGTCATTTGTTTCACCTGGTTAGGAGTCTTTCCTTCATTCCCTGATTCCGACATGTATTCGCAGCCTAGAGAGATTGTTCTGCAGTGCAATGAAGGCTCTGTCACTATGTTTTATGTTGCCCTTGGTTACATGGTCTTTCAGGCTGCCATTTGCTTCGTGGTGGCTTTCCTGGCCAGGAATCTGCCTGGGTCCTTCAATGAAGCCAAGCTGATCACCTTCAGTATGCTGGTCTTTTGCAGTGTCTGGATCTCCTTTGTGCCTACCTATCTGAGCACCAAAGGGAAATTCATGGTTGCTGTGCAAGTCTTCTCCATCTTGGCCTCCAGTGCTGGGCTTCTGGGCTGCATCTTCATCCCTAAGTGTTACATCATTTTGCTAAGGCCAGACCTGAATACAAAGGAGCAACTGATGTTCAAAGCTGAAGTAAAAAAATGATTCTGATGGATGTTCTGGGGATATAATTCTCACCCAATATAATTCCCACCAACTTAGTACTTTTCAGGAGAAAACATTATAAGGCTGCTTTTTGAAGTGATCTCCTGGTTAAGTCTAATTTCCATGTTTTTATGTTTCTATGTCTGGCAGTATTATTTAGCATTTTAGGCTTCATTATTAGCTTTTACGTGAGGTTGCTATTAGCATTTAAGTTTGCCAGTGTTGGTCTCCTTTCAGACTTTAGAAAGAATGCTTTTCTTCTGTTTTTTTCTATGGGAAAAAAAACTAGCCTTTTCAGCAACTGAATCTTAGACACTATATTTTGAAAGCAATTAAATAGTCTTGCAAGTTTTAAGTAAGAAACAAATCAAGCCTGGAAAGGGCATGATGTAACCCATAAATTTACCATATGTGGAATGTAATTTCTAATCAATGTTTTCTATTGTTCAGTTGTCTCGGGTAATAAATGTCATTTATTTTTTTTTAGTTGATTTCTGATTTATCACATATACCAAATTTTTGTATCATTTGTTTCTGTGCCCTATCAAAAGACTTGGACCACCCACCATTCCCAAAAGTGTTTTTCACTGTGATTTATATTGTTGGGTAGGGGTGAAAGGCTAATTTTGCAAAAGAAAAAATGTTTTTAATCTCTCAAATTCGGAGAAATTTTCATCAGCTCCAGGCCAAATTTAGGGTGTCTGAATTTCAGGCAACAACTGGAGAAAATAAAACTGCAACATAAATGGTGCACACCTTTTTTTTTTAATCCAAGGGACATTTGTTCATTAATAAAATATTTTATAATTATTAAGATCTACCAAACTATTAGAAGAAAGTATGTTCTCTTTTTTTCTGTAATCTATCCTGTCTAACAATCAAAAGTACTTTTTATCAGATCAGAAGTACTTTTTATTTATTTGACGAGTCCTTGGTGTTCTTTGAGCTTGCTTGTTTTCTTGCAGACATTTCATTACCAAACTAGGTAACATCATGAGTGCTAGTAACTATCATCAGTGACTATCACTGATGATATTACCTTGTTTGGGTAATGAAACATCTGCAAAAAAACAAGCAAACTCAGAGTGCTCAGGACTCATCATTTCAATCCTGAGCTAGAAATATTTATTAGCAATTTTTTTTCATTTTTATGCAAGAAAGGCATAAGAGGGTTCCAGTCATGAATAAATGTAGATAATTTCCTTTCTGTAATCAAAGAAGTTAATTTGTCCATTTCAGCTATTCCAACAAATTCACCAGCCATTTCTCCATAGTGGGTTGTGTGTCTGAGGATCCCATCAGGGGAGGGCTGAAACTGTCTAATAGACCCCACAGATCATTGGTAAGAAGGGGTCAGGATTGGGTGGGAGATGGTGGTGTGGTGTTCCTGCTTTCAAGGAGAAAAGTCAGAGGAGAGACATGTAAGCAAAGCAATAGATTGATGAAGAAACCCTGATTGGCAGATGTTAAGTCCTCAGTGAAATGGCAATGACACGAGAAGCAGTTGTAGTTCTCAGGAGCTCTTTATTTCTGTTCAGCATACTTTTTACAAGACGCCGACAACGCCCAAGTCTCCTTGCCCCTTTTATAGGCGATTCCCGGGCCAAACTGCAACATTTGGCGCGCTTGCACTTCGCTCAAGCGCGCAAGTGCTGGCGACAGCCAATCTGGTCCCGGGCAGCTTGCACCTGCCTGGGACCGTTGCCATGCCCCGAGCCTGTTTCCACAGGCCCGGGACATAACACCCCTTCCCCCCCCCCGGCTAAGACTATTATCATACCAATAATAATATACAACCAAATACGAGTGTGCTACCCATACCAGCCTTTGTATCAGTTATCTCTTTTGCTTCTATTGTTTCCCCGTATTCTACCTTTTTCCTATGTGTACAGGAATACTCTCTGTTAACTCTGTTTTGCCAGTAGGGTTACAAAATCTTCTAAATACTTAGAAGATCTTTTAGCTCTCTGTGACCCCCTGACTTCTGGGTATCTTCCAAGTACCCCTTGACTGAGGGGTGCTGTATGCTTGTCCCCCTTGCTTGGCCCTGGTGATTCCCAAGGACTCTGCTCCAATGCCTGGCCTGCTTGCTTGCCCACCGGGCTCGTCAGGCCAGGGCTTCTTTCTCTGTTTGACCTGGTTGTCCTGCCTGGCTGCAGGCTCTCTGGCCCTCTTAAGTGACTGTCACTGTTGGGCGACTCTGTAGAACCTCTCAGGTCTGTCCTAGAGCTGTCAAGAGGTTGTCTTCCCCCGTGTTCCCATTCTGTAACCGGGCATACTAGGGTTTCAGTACTGTCCCAAAACTCAGTTGTCCCCTGAGTGATGCCAGAGGTGTTGTAGTCGGGATTCGGTTCCTCGACCACCTCCCTGTGTGCTTGACCCCTTCTAGGAACAGTGGCAGTGGTGGGCCAACTAGACGGAATGTGTGCCAGCTCTCTTGCAGGGTGTGGGTTGTTTGGATATTCCCAGATATCCTCCCTGACTGGAGTACTGAGTGATGCTGGTGTGTAGTGATTATGCCCCCGGGGTGACTCCCTGGCTGGAGTAGGCACTGGTGCCTGAGTTCTAGTTGGACTCCATGAATTCCTGTTTGGAGCACTCGCAGAATCTCGGAATGAGCTGTCTGTGGCTCCCTCGTTAATAATATGCTGCAGCCCGAACGCTTCCCTTTGCCCAAAGGGGTCCCCCTCCCCCCTGGAAAAGAACCAGGAGTCTCAGTGGGAAGGTCCCGTCTTGTGCGTAGCTGATCGATGTGTCGTCGCAGGACACGACCGTCATCCAGGGAAACCTCGTAGGACAAAGGACCTGTGACCCTGGACACAGTGGCAGGGACCCATGAATGACCCGGCCCGTAGTTACGAGTCCAAACCGGGGCACCCACTAGCAGTTGTCTAGGTGCCCTGGGGTGTGTGATTGTGGAAGGTAGTCTATCTGGGTGCAACTGGTCGAGCTTGGTAGTCAGTTTGCGCCCCCAACAAAGTTCAGCTGGGCTCCTCCCAGTAGAAGTGGACGGTGTAGTGCGATAAGAAAGGAGGAAGTCAGACAACCTGTGATGCCAGTCTCCATAGATAAGTTTCTTCAAAGCGTCCTTGGTGATGCGAACCATGCGTTCAGCCATACCGTTGGTGGATGGGTGGAAAGGCGCAGAGGTGGCATGACGAATCATGTTGGCCTGTAAGAAATCTTGGAATTCGGAAGAAGTGAATTGAGGGCCATTGTCAGATACGAGGACATCAGGAAGCCCGTGTGCAGCAAAAATCCCCCTCAATACTTGAATAGTCTTTGCAGTGGTGGTGGAAGAGACAGGTACAACCTCAAGCCATTTTGAATGGCTATCAACCAAGACCAAGAAGAATTGACCCTGAAAGGGCCCAGCGTAGTCAATGTGCACCCTAGACCATGGAGACTGTGTTTCCTCCCATCTATGTACAGGAGCTTGGGGCATTTCAGGGCGCGAGAGTTGACAAAGGTGGCATGCATGCACCTTAGCTTCAATGTCTCTCTTTAACCTAGGCCACCACAAATGGCTGCGCACAAGCGCCTTCATACGTACAATGCCAGGATGACCCTCGTGGAGGGAACCTAAGACCCTAGTCCTCATTGAGGTAGGAATGACAACTCTGCTCCCCCAAAGCAGACAACCCTAGAAAGTGGATAACTCGTTCCTTTTGGACCAGAAACTCTGAAACTCAGTGCCCGGACAGCTCTCTGGCCATCCAGATAAAACTCAAGATAGGACACGAGAAAGTGTGAGATCTGTGGCTGATTCAGCAGCCACATCCCTGGCATCTAAAGGGGACTCAGGCAAGGCTTGAATTAAGAGAATATTGATTGTTGGTGCAGGGTCAGCCTCTACTACTGGCAGGGGTAATCTACTGAGGCCGTCAGCATGGCCCATTTCTTTCCCAGGTTTGTGAAATAAAGAAAAATCATAGGCAGACAGAAAGATAGACCATCTCAGCATTCTGGGGGAGATGATTTGGGGGGTTTGTTTATGTGTGGTAAACATCCCCAACAAAGGCTTATGGTCAGTGAAGACCGTGAAATGCCTATCATATAGGAAATCATGGAACTTTTTGATTCCAGTAACAACAGCCAAAGCCTCCCTGTCAATTTTAGCATAATTTCGCTCTGCAGAAGACAAGGTCCTGGAGTAATATGCAACAGGAACCTGAGTTCCATCTGGTCTGAGGTGGCTTAGTACGGCTCCCACCCCATAAGGAGAAGCATCACAAGCGATGCACACAGGAAGGGATTCATTGAAATGTGCAAGCACACTGTTAGAAGTGAGTAAGGCCTTAACCTCATTGAAACTTGCTTCATGTTTTTTGACCACTGTCACACTGCCTGTTTGTCCAGGAGTCTATGAAGAGGCTCGGCTACACTAGCCTTGTTTGGAAGGAAGGAGTTGTAAAAGTTCAAAAGGCCCAGAAAGGCCTGTAGTTCAGCCTTGGACTTTGGCCTAGGAGCATGCATAATGGCTTTCAATTTGGATTCAGCAGGGTGAATCCTGGTAGCATCAATTTTGAATCCCAGAAAATCTGTAGAAGGCACCCCAATTTTACATTTCTCCTTCTTAAATTTGAGGCCCTTTTCCCTGAACCTCAGCAGGACAGCCCTTAATCTCTCAGCTAAGTTGTGTGTAGAGTCTCCAGCAATTAAGACATCATCAAAATAGGGGCAAACCCCTGGTATACCCCGTAGTGTGTTTTCCATTATGCTTTGGAAAATTCCAGGAGCGACATTTACTCCAAATTGTAACTCTTTACCTTGAATGCCCCCCTGTGGGTCACAATGTTTTGAGCTACAGCAGCAGCATCATCAACAGGCAGCTGTTGATACGCCTGAGCTAGGTCAAGCTTTGCAAAAACACGGCCCCCCTTGAGGGAGGCCAGAATATGACTGACCACGGGGAACAGGATAGGCATGTTGCTGCAATGCCTTATTCAGAGTGCATTTGTAATCTGCACAGATGCGAATGTCCCCATTTGCCTTAAGAGGCGTGACAATGGGGGTCTCCCAAGGACTGGAGTCGACAGGTTCTAAAACTCCTTGCTGAATCAATTTGTCCAATTCGGTGTCAATTTTACCTTTCAAAGCAAAAGGGACCCTTCTTGCTTTAATTCTAATAGGGGTGACAGTGGGGTCTAGTTTTAGTGACACAGGGGGTCCTTTGTACGTGCCCAGCTGTGGGCTGAAAATATCTGCAAATTCTTTGCAGACTTCTTGTAGGTCAACTGTTTGCAAGCTATTGAGCCCTGTGACGTGTATTCCCAAGGCCTCAAACCAATTGAGTCCTATCAGACTTGTTCGCTCACCCCCTACTACTATTACATCTAATGGACCTTCAAAATCCTTCTACTGTACGTTAAGAGTGGCCTCCCCCTTAACACACACTCTGGAGTTTTGAAAGTCTGTTAACATAATGTCGGAAGGCCTCAGCTTGGCCTGAAATCCGCTGCCAGAACAAATCTTCCTAAACGTGTGCATGGAAATGATTGAAAGTGCAGACCCCATATCCAGTTCCATAGCCAATGGAACCCCCTGTAACTTCACTTTAAGTGACAGCTTTTCTTAATGGGCGTGTGTGTGCCTGTCCTATAAATGCTTCTTCGTGAAGCACAGAAACCCACACTGTTTTGGCTGGGGACCCTGGTACCTTTCAGGTGCAATTATTCCCGAGGTTGTACCTTCTGATGGCCCAGACACACAGCTGCAATGTGGCCCTGTTTTCCGCATGGTCTACAGATAGCGGAGCGGAATCTGCAGTCGGTCCTCTTGTGACGACAACCACAACCGAGGCACTTGGGGACAGCTGAAAAGCTTTCCTTCTGCTTCCCTTCTTTCGTGGGGTAGAGACAGTCTACTTCATCGTCAGGATCCTCCTCTGGGTTCCTTTGGACTCCTTCCTGGTGCACGGACACAGCTTCTAGAGTGCTTCTGATCGGCCTCATGTTCTTGATGGCACCACCTGCTGCCTCTTCAAGGCATCTTGGAATGATAAGTCTTCTTTAGCGAAAAGTCTTTGCTGCAATTCTCTATGCCTCAGTCTGCATACAAATCTGTCTCACAGCCGTTCTTCTAGATCCTTGAACTCACAGTGTTTAGCGGATTTTCTCAGCACAGCAATGTACTCTTTGGCTGATTCTCCAGGGCACTGATCCATCTGTTCGAAGATGTGGCGCCAAGCGATGACGGAAAACTTGGGCTGGAAGTGTTCCTTTAGTAGTGTTTTGAGATCTGTGTAGTTAACAGATTCTAGAGGTACAGGTGCTGCTATGTTTTCAGCGATCTCGAATGCGTCTTGACCACAAACGCATAGCAGGGTGGCGGCTTCTAAACTATCTTCTCTTACTTGATTGACTTGAAGAAAGTTTTTCACCCTGGCTACGTAGGACTGCCATCTTTCCGGATGCGAGACGTCGAATTCTGAAAGTCTTCCGACTTTTGCCATTTTTGTAGAACAGGAAGGGTCTATCAGCCAGCTTACCCCCGATGTTTGCTGAATTGGCAGGCAGCTGCTGAGTTTAACGCCGTTTCCTACTGCTCAGGACTCTAGGATAAGGTTACGACTCGTCTGCAGTCGATGTAAGGCATCCCATCCTGGTCGCCAGTGTTAAGTCCTCAGCGAAATGGCAATGACACGAGAAGCAGTTGAAGTTCTCAGGAGCACTTTATTTCTGTTCAGCATACTGGTTACAAGACGCCGACAACGCCCAAGTCTCCTTGCCCCTTTTATAGGCGATTCCCGGGCCAAACTGCAACATTTGGCACTCTTGCACTTTGTGCATGCGCGCGAGTGCTGGCAACAGCCAGTCTGGTCCTGGGCAGCTTTCACCTCCCCGGGACCATTTCAATGCCCCGAGCCTGCTTCCACAGGCTCAGGATATAACAGCAGATATGAAAAGACATTTGATTGAAAGGGGGGAAGGAAGGATAAGCAGTGCAGATGCCTACATATTTTCTTCAAAATAAAATTAGAAAAGAGAATCTATTGCACAAGAAAGGAAATTTTTGGAAACTTCCCAAATTTCTAGATTCATGTAACCCCCAAGTTGGCTTCTTGTTAGCACTTTAACACTCTGCTCAAGTCAACAAGTCATAAATGCTAATAGCAGAGAAGAGGTCTCTTCTACGGTCAAGCCAACACCCTTAAATACTAGAAATATCATTACAGATACGTTTTTTATGTTGTATTATGTATGACTCCAGCTAGACTCCAGCAGTATGTGGATCGAGAACTTCCAGAAGTACAGTCAGGATTTTGAAGAGGCAGAGGAACTAGAGATCAAATTGCTAACATATGCTGGATCATGGAGAAAGCTAGGCAGCTCCAGAAAAACATCTACTTCTGCTTCCTCGCCTATCCAAAACCTTTGATTGTGTGGATCACAACAAATTGTGGCAAGTTCTTAAAGAGATGGGAGTACCTGACCATTGTATTTGTTTCTTGAGAAACCTATATGTGGGCCAAGAAGCAACAGTGAAACTGGACATGGAACCACTGATTGGTTCAAAATTGGGAAAGGAGTCCAGAAAGGCTGTATTCTGTCACCTTGCCTATTTAACTTATATGCAGAGGACATCATGAGAAAGGCAGGGAATACTGCATACAGTTTTGGTCACCACACTACAAAAAAGTTGTTGAGACCTTGGAAAAAGTTCAGAGAAGAGCAATTAAGATGATCCAAGGCCTGGAGACTAAAACATATGAAGAACAGCTGTAGGACTTGGGTTTGGCTAGTCTAAAGAAAAGAAGGACTAGGGGGGACATGATAGCAGTATTCCAGTATTTGAGAGGCTGCCACAAAGAAAAGGGGGTCAAATTATCCTCCAAAGCATCAGAGAGCAGGACAAGAAACAATGGTTGGAAACTCATCAAACAGAGAAGCAACCTGGAATTAAGGAGAAAGTTCCTAATAGTGGGGACAATTAACCAGTGGAGTGGCTTGCCTTCAGAAATCATGGGCACTCCATCACTGGAGGTTTTTAAGAAGAGACTGGATAGTTACTTGTCTGAGATGGTATAGGTTCTCCTGCTTGAGCGGGGGGCTGGACTAGAAGACCTCCAAGGTCCCTTCCAGCTCTATTCTATTCTAACATCCTGATTGTTGTCTTTAATTATGAGAGTTTCTTGAAATTTACTGAAGGTGCCCAAGACTAAGCCTGATCCCAAAAAACAGAAACAAGGGAAGGGAAGCTGGGATGATTCCCAAGTGGTTAAAGCACCATGCTAGGAAGTGGGAAACCATGAGTTCAAGCCCCCCTTTGGGCATGAAAACTGGCTAGGTGACTTTGGCCATCTTTCTCAGCTCAACCCACCTCTCAACCAAAGGATCAAATGTGACCTTTGGACCATAAAAATGGCCAGTGGATCAAGGAAAGGCCATGCTAAGCCTATCAACACACCCTTTCATGGACAATGTCAGGGTATATTATATTTCCAAAAATCTGTCCCCTTTTTTCTGGAGTCACCCACACACCCTGCATCCACAGTGAAGATGTTTCCTTCTGCAAAAGGAAGATAGCCATAGCAGCATATGGGCTTCCCCTCCTGCGCCGCCTTCCCAAATCCTGGACAACAACTTTCCACACACTGGGAAGGAGGCAGGCTCTGAGCAGATGGAGGAAAATTCATTGTCAGAAAATTATATCCAGTCTTTATTATTTTTATAAACATTTCTCTATGCCTGTGAAATGGATAGGAATGAGGTCAAGAAGGAAAGCAGGAGAGATATGAGGAGGATGTGTGTGTAAGCCACTCAGTGTCACTTCGCATCATGAGATGAGCAGCATATAAATTTGATAAATAAATACATAAATAAATAAAGTAGGAGAGATCCTAACTATTGGCTTTCAATAAATGAAAGGATGTTTCTTTCCTCACTTGCTTCTGCCTCTGCAGATATACTGTGTGGGGTAGAGGCAATGGGGCAGACTGACAAAATGTTTCTCATGATATCACAATGCAAGCCCTGGGTCTTATCTCAAGATTCACATACAAAAGGTCAAGGTTGTACAGTGACACCATAATCCCCATTTCATTTCCTCACCACTGTGATTTGCAGTAGATATTTATGGAAGCAAAGTATTTAGGACTCAGGATGAAATGCTCTTCATCGGACTATCATTTTGGCAGAGAGGTTCAGATAGACTTTTCTACCTGTTGGATCAGTATGAGACAACCAGAGATGTCTCATGTTGAATATCTCTGTCTGAGGTTATATAACAGACATGTCAAACACAAGGCCCGGGGGCCGGATGCGGCCCACGAAGTGATTTCATGTGGCCTGCGAAGCCATCCTGGAAACAGTGTGGGAACGGCCCCCTCTGCCTTGGCCCTGGACCAGGCCAGACGGGACCAATGTACAATTTTGTGATGGCCATCTATTCTGAAACGTATTCAGTCTTAGCTCCATAAGCCCCCCCCCCTGCATGGCCTAAGAGAAACAGTGAGGCTCCTCCATGGACCATGCCTTGGCACTTGCCCTGCTCCCACCCCCTTCTGCCAGAAACCCTCAGATCTGTCCCACTCCTGCCCAGGCCCCCACAGGCACCCTTGATGTGAACGGGGTAGAGCTGGCCACACCCACCCAGTAGGCCACATCCACTCCATCCATGCCCACCCAGTAGGCCACAGCCACCCTGGCCACACCCACCTGCCCCCTGAGGGCAACTGCAATGCTGATGCGGCCCTCAATTAAATTGAGTTTGACACACCTATTATATAACAAGGGAAAAGTTTTTTTAGAGGCTTTTTATTTTCCTTGACTCTTCCAGATAAAAAGGAGCATGTCACATCATTGGATGGATGGATGGATGGATGGATGGATGGATGGATGGATGGATAGATGGATGGATGTATGGGTGGATGGGTGGATGGATGGACATCTATTTGAATCATATGCATTCAATTCCAGCATGGGAATAAAAGTAAAGCATCTACCCTAAAACATAGAGATCTGAATAATAAGGATAAGGCAACATCAGCTTCAAAAGTCCACAATAAAAAAAAGGTAACTGTAACTTCATCTAAGCAAAAACACAGCATCATAAAATAAGCATCACTTATAATAACATGAAAGAAAACCAAGCAAAATGACAGGTGTCCCAAATGCCCACAGAACAATTTGGTCTTAGAAGAAGCTTTCTAGGAATCCATTATATTAAGTTATATCAGGACTTCTTCAGTTGAATTCCCAGCTCATCCTGCAGGGAGGACTTTGCAAAACTTCTACATCTCCAGATAATTATTAGTAGAATGATAGTGATTTCTTTCTTGCTTTCATGCTAAATGTCAAGAGATTCTTCTCTCCTCCAGAGATTCTCTGGAGCGGATCAACAGACTCAGGAGCAATAAATAGTAATGTTTGGCATCATGAAAGTTAGTGCATAAATTGTCTTGTCACCTTGGGAAGCTGGCCTGAGCTTCATGGCCACCAGGAGGTCTGCTGTTGTGTTGACCCATGTTTCCATCATTTGGGAAGCCTTCTCTGGACTTCATAGTATATTAGAAAAGTCAGTCTTGCTGCTATCTGCCTTCAAGTTCTCCAAACTTCTTCTGCTCTTCTGATTCTGAGATCAGATGCAAGGCAGGGGACTCCTTCAGTTAAACCAGAAATGGACCCTCTACTTCTGCTTCTGATGGAGCTTTTGTTGGCCCAGGCAGCCTGTGGGATGCTCAGCAACAGGTGCTTCTTGACTTTAGGGAGGGATGCAAGAGACCCACTCAATCATTACAGGCCAGGAGACCATCTCATCAGTGGACTCTTCTCTGCAACAAATACTGTACAACCTGAGCTGGAAAATTTCATTTTGAGTCCTTCTAAACAGTTTCATCAGTAAGTTACATAATGTTTGAATGATGTTATATTATGTTGCCTTTGAGAAAGAAAGTGGGTGAAGGAAAGCAGTGAGGTTTTAATTAATTAGATCTATAGTTATGTCTGTATCACTGCTTTTTTGTAAAAAAAAAAAAAAATAGGTGCCGGAAGCAACACATGTCACACAACCTGCCTTGCCTACCCTACAAAGTTCCATCCCAAAAAGGTGCCAGAACTCCGTTCTGGACATTCTATGAGAAAAAAAGCCTTGGTCTGTATAGAAACAGGATGAAGTGGAACACATTCAGCAGATAAAACAAAAGAATGCTTTAAAGCTCAGCAGCCTTGTCCAACTGATATAATAATAATAATAATAATAATAATAATAATAATAATAATAATAATAATAATAATAATAATAATAATATTAATAATAATAATAGCAAATTTGTCAATGCCAATTGTAAACAACTGGAGCACCACTTGAACACAATTGGCATTGACAAATTCGCTATTAGTCAGTTGCAAAAGGCGGCCTTATTAGGAACTGCTTCCATCCTGCGACGATACCTGTAATACCATCAAACATCCACATCTGCCTATCCCAGGTCCTGGGTAAGGACTCGATAGGTAGACAAAATGCCAAATCCAGTCTGAATATCTGGCTGACTGTGCGATGATCGATAATAATAATAATAATAATAATAATAATAATAATAATAATAATAATAATAATAATAATAATAATAATAATAGAGTTAGAAGGGACCTTGGAGATCTTTAATCCAATCCCCTGCTCAGGCAGGAAACCCTATAACCGTTTTAGACAAATGGCTGTCCAGTCTCTTCTTAAAACTTCCAGTGTTGGAGCACCTACAACTTCTGCAGGCAAGTTGTTCCACTGATTAATTGTTCTAACTGTCAGGAAATTTTCTCCTTAGTTCTAGGTTGCTTCTCTCTTTGGTTAGTTTCCATCCATTGCTTCTTGTCCTGCCTTCAGTTACTTTGGAGAATAGCTTGACTCCCTCTTCTTTGTGGCAACCGCTGAGATATTGGAGCTCTGCTATCATGTCACACACACACACCCCATCCTTCTCTTCATTAAACTAGACATACCCAATTCCAGCAACCGTTCCTTATATGGAACACATTCAGCAGATAAAACAAAAGTATGCTTTAATGCTCAGCACCCTTGTCCAACTGATCTCTACATGGACAACTTATTTTCATCTCTCAAGGTGATTAGCTTGGGAAGTCGTGGTTATGATCTCAGCATGTCCATCAAAGAAAAGGATAGGAATCTCTAATTGTTTAGTTCTGATCAATCCCTGTTCAGAAAAAAGACTATCCCTCTGTTAATGCAGCTCAGCACTCTGTTGGCTTTTTTGGCAGCTGCAGCCCACTGCTGGCTCATATTTAAGTGATTGTCCACTAGGACTCCGAGATCCCTCTCACAATTACTGCTATTGAGCAAGGTGTCACCTGTGCTGTACTTGTTCATTTGGTTTTTCTTGCCTAAATGTAGAACCTTACTTTTTTCACCATTGAATTTCATTTTGATAGATAGTGCCCAGTGTTCAAATCTGTCCAGGTCCTCCTTTATCTTATGTCTGTCTTCTGGAGTGTTGGCTATTCCTGCCTGCTTGGTGTCATCTGTAAATTTGATGAGTTCCCCATCTATCCCCTCATCCAAATCGTTGATGATTCTCTATATTCTATTTCCCTATCTCATTCATACATACAGCAGATTCATACACACATACATGCACATTATAAAAATATAACCTGTATATTATAGTCCTATGAGTGAATCTCAATTCCTGTTCCTACATGGTAAGGTCCATGCTTGTTTCTGAGCTGCATTTTCAGATATGGTTTGCCATAATCTTTTCCTCGGATGTTTTTGGACTCCTCAGCATGAGGTGTGAGAGAATCCAAGGGACAACAATACCCAGATTGTCTGGAATGTGTCTGTTTCAAACAATGTAAGTAGAGAAGACGAACTTTGGGGACAAAAACCTGTGCAGTCACAATAGCATATATGAAATCCATTAACAGAATAACAGAGTTGGATGAGACCTTGGAGGTCTTCTAGACCAACCCTCTGCACAAGCAGGAAACCCTATAACCTTCTGGACAAACAGCTGTCCAATCTCTTATTAAAAGCCTCCAGTGATGGAGCATCCACAACATCTGAAGGCAAGCTGTTATGTCCCGAGCCTTGCAAACGGGCTTGGGGCGTTTGCAGGCAGTCCCAGGCAGGTGCAAGCTGCCCGGGGACCAGACAGGCTGTTGCCAGCGCCTGTGCGCATGCGCGGGTGCTGGCGCGGGAAAGTAACACATTGACCCGGGAACTGCCTATATAAGAGGCTGGGAACTTTTGGGCATTGCTGAAGTCTTCACCGGTAAGCTGAACACAGAATAAAAGAAACTGGAGAACTACAACTGCTTCTCGCGTCTGCTTTTTGCCAAGGACTCAACAGAAGCCATTCCACTAGTTAATTATTCTCACTGTCAGAAAATTTCTCCTTAGTTCTAAGTTGATATCTTCACTGAATGTAACATTATGGCAAAATCCATGTATCTTTTCAGGAAACTAGCTGTGCTGTACTGGAAAATTCTGTCCTTCCTTTTTGCCACCCAAGAAATCAACAAAGATCCCCTCCTCTTACCCAACCTCACCCTGGGTTACAACCTGCATGACAACTTTCGAGACAGAGGATTGACATTGGATGGTCTGTTGGATTTGCTTTCAACTGGAGAGGCCAATGTTCCCAATTACAGCTGTGGAAGGAAGAGGAACATGCTGGTTCTCCTGGAAGAGACCAACTCTGACATATCCATCCTTATGGCTGCCATATTGGGCATCTACAAAATCCCACAGGTATAGAGCAAGTGCATGGCTGCAAGTTTATTCCACAGCAGTTCAAGGAGATTTCCTTCATAGAAATATTAAGCGTGGATTACGGTGTACAATTCATCTTTACATCCTCTTTCAGTCTCCCAAAGAGACAAGAATAAATACAGCCATAATTAACAGTTATCACTGAGTACAAATATTAGTTCAAAATGTATGCTTGCTCAGATTCCGCCCTATGCAGGCTCTCTGGAAACATCAACTTTTCATAAAATGAGCTCTGGATTTCTCCTTAACCTTCCATTGATGACAGCTACATTCTCTGCATTTCTGATCCCCTATTAAATCCACCAAGGTAGGCTGGAATCTTCCAGCCACTACCTAAGCTCTGACATTATATTTTCAGGATCTCATGCGTTGGCTTTGTAAAAACCCCCAAATAAAACATAAATCTTCTTTTTGTTTTCAGATCAGCTACACTTTTATTTCACCTATCCTGAGTGATAAAACTCAGTTACCCTTTTTCTACCGGACTGTCCCCAAAGAAGCTGTTCAGAACCTGGGCATTGTTAAACTGCTGCTGTATTTTGGGTGGATATTCATTGGTGTCTTTGCTGCAGACACTGATAATGGAGAACATTTCATTAGGACCTTCATTCCAGTGCTGGTTCAGAATGGCATCTGTGTTGTTTTTTCACAAATCATATTATTAAACACTGAGAACCACAAGTATCTGGTTTCTGTTTTCAACATATGGATCCAAATCAATGTATTTGTTTACTATTCAGAGTTTACATTCGTAGAAGGAGCTTTTTTTCTAGAAAACATATTCAATTCCTTGAGAAAGCCTATTGTGGGGAAACTTTGGATCACAACAGCTTTGTGGGATCTCACCTTCGAATTATCATATAATACTTTTTCTTTCAGATATACCCATAGTATTTTTTCTTTCCTTATCCAGACCAGCCAAAGGACCAAATTTAATGATTTCATAGATTTCTATTTTTATATCGAAGCATTTATGGTTAAAAAATTTCACTGTTCATACGGAAAGCCTGCCTTGCCTGTGAAAGGCTGGACAAGGTGTACAGAGAAAGAGAACTTGGAGACTCTGCCTCAAGAGAAGATTGAAAAGATCTTCTCTCTAGATAGCTCCTTAACTTACAATGCCATCCAGATTGTGGCACATGCCTTAAATGTGGCCTATTCATCTCAATCCCAGAGGATAAGGATGGAGAGAAAAAGCAAGCTGGAAGTCGAAAAGATCCAGCCATGGCAGGTATTCCCTTATAGGTTCCAAGTGTATTGCTAAGGGTGACAGATAGATGATGAATGTCACAAAACACTCTCTGAGAAATGTGGAATATGTTGAGAAAAAAATTATGAAACATTTTCTTTCATAAGATCCCTTATCTTCCTCTTAATATTTTCCTTTGGCCTCCAGAATTGCTGAATGGCAAATTATACATTGGCTGTGTTGTCGCACACCATTACAATTCTTTTATCTCAGGTGCGTTAAGCTTTTCTTTCTTCAGATTCTAGAATTTGGTGCTTGTGGAAAGGGATTTTGGAGTCTCTCCCAATATATTACAATGTAAGACAACATTGTACTTAATGGGGATGAAGATTCGTTCTCCAAGCTTGTGGGTTGGTTTCTGAACATTTCATTACCAGGCTAGATAACATCTTCAGTGGAGTTTAGGAGATGTCAGCGTCGGTGTTCATCTGTTTATAAGGGTTTCAGGTGTGGGTTTGTCATGTGAGGATCTTGTGATGGGTCAGGTGTGAGTGAGAAGTGGGGGGCTGTGCGTGGGTTGGTTGAGGGTCTGTGCTGTCAGTGCCATCCCTGATTGGCTGTGTGGATGATTTGGATTCTGAGGAGTTTGCAGGCTTGCTGTAGGTCAACTTGTCTGTTGATGGAATGGCTGGTGGAATGCAGGCTTCAATGAATTCACGAGTGTGGCGGGTGATAGTGTGGCCAATTATTTTTGTGTTGCTCAAATCAAACTGGTATTGTTTGGTGTTTTTTTTTAATTTATTTTTACTTTTTTTCAGGGTAGAATGGCTGGCTTTTATTTTTATTTTTATTCTTTGTAAAAAAATTTATTTTCAACTTTACAATACATAACAATCTTACAAATACTTCAGATAAAAAATAAAACAAATTGATACACGCCACATTCAGTCTTGCCCGCCCATTTCCCCCCAAACCGCATCCCACCTCAAACCAACTTACTTCTTTCCCTCTTTTTCTTCACTCACCCCCTCTCCTCCTTCACCTCAACCTTCCTACATACTTCTCACCTTCTTCTCCTCCCTCTTGATGCAGTCCAGGGGAAATGCCCGAGCAGTTCCTCTCTCAAAATTAAAAAATTAATATTATATACAATAATACTATTTCTACTTTATCTGAACTACTTAAACTTCAACCCATCCACCCCATCCCCCCTCCCACCCGACTTCCCAGAGCAAAATACAGGATTATGCAAACATATGCAACATAATCTATTTAAGTTTACTAATTATACAATGAACAAAATCATAAAAACCCTTAACTCTCTTCAAACTTTGACATCATAAGTTTATAAACAAAATCATTTCTCAATAGAATAAGTGAAACTTTGTAGTTCCATATTTCTTCTGAACATATTCTATCCATCTTCTCCATACATTAAAATATCTCTCTTGTGAATGGTCCTTTAAATAAGCAGACATTTTAGCCATTTCTGCTAAATTAGAAACCTTAAATACCCATTCTTCTAAAGAAGGCAGAGTATCCTTCTTCCAATATTGACCCACCAGTAATCTTGCTGCTGTTATTAAATTCAACATTAAGGGAGTAAACTTAATCTTCCTTTTAAAAACCTTTTGAATGTTCCACCAAATCATAATCTAGAAGGCTTTAATAACTTTACAGGTCCCCCAAACATGAAAATAGGTTGCATCCAACCAACCACATCTCCAACATTTAGGTTGCAGGTTCGGGTACATAGAAGACAACTTTTTAGGATCCAAATGCCATCTATAAAACATTTTGTAAAAATTTTCCCTCAAATTCTGGGCCTGCGTAAATTTAACATTTCTAGTCCAAATTTCCTCTCATAAGTCCAACGAGATCGGTTCTTGAATATTCTGGGCCCATTTAATCATACAATCTTTAACTAACTCTGTTTCTGAATCCAATTTTATTAACTCATTATAAATTCTTTTAATATGGGCACATTTCTGATCCTTGATCTGAATTACCAAATTTTCATCTACTAAAGTAATTCCCACTTTCTTATCCAAAGTCCATCTCTGCATAATTTGCAAGTATTGAAACCACGATTGTAAAATGTTTTCTTGCCTTAACACATCAGAAGACTTTAATTGCCAATCAGTACCCGACCAAATAAGTAATTCTTTATACGAAATGTTGTCAAAAATCACCCCCTTAGAAACCCCCTGGATTGCTTGTCCAGGGATCCCCCAAATAGGTATTTTATAATTTAACTTATAATAATATTTTTTCCAAACTCGAAGTAAAGCATATCTTAAAATATGCTTAATTTTCTTATCAAAAATTAAATATGCATGCCAATCATATAATAAATCTCACCCTTCAAGAACAGGAATATCTCTATTTGTTAAATTGAGCCAGTCACTTACTGAAGTTAAAGTGGCCGCATCATAATATAATTTCAAATTTGGTGCTTTAAGTCCACCTCTTTCTCGAGCATCTTGTAAAATCTTAAACTTTACCCTTGATTTCTTCCCGCCCCAAATAAATGTATTAATACCCTTCTGTCACTCATCCAAATTAGCATCCTTCTTTAAAATAGGTATCATCTGAAACAAAAAAAGAAACTTTGGTAGAACATTCATCTTCACTACTGAAATTCTCCCCAATAACGATAGTTGTAGCTTTTGCCAATCATTTAAATCTTTTTGAACTATAATCCATAAGCGCTCATAATTATTCTTATACAATTTTCCATTAGATGTTGTAATATAAACTCCTAAATACTTAACCTTATTAACTATTTCATAACCGGTTGTTTCAGCTATAAAATCTTTTCCCTTCCTAGACATATTTTTCAATAATATTTTAGTTTTATTCTTATTTACCTTAAAACCAGAGACCTGTCCATAAAGTACTAAAATTTCAACCAAATCTTTGACCGAATCTGTTGGATGGGATAATGCCACAACCAAATCATCAGCAAAAGCCTATAATCAGCCTATAATCAATTTTACTTATTTTTATTCCTTTTAATCTAGATGAATCTCGAATTTTAATAAGTAAAATCTCCATTGTTAATACAAATAACAAGGGGGATAAAGGACAACCCTGTCTTGTAGCTTTTCCTATTTTAAATACGTCTGTTAATCCCCCATTAATTATAATTTGTGCCGATTGTTGTTGATAAATGGCCTTGAGAGCAGACAAGAATTTATCTCCAAAATTCATTTCCTCTACAACTTTCAATAGAAAATTCCAATCTAATTGATCAAAAGCTTTCTCAGCATCTATAAATATTAAAGCAGCAGGGATTTGGTTGTTCTTATCCAAATACTCTATTAAATTAACAATTTGTCTTACATTGTTTTTCATATATCTCCCCATTATAAATCCAGATTGGTCAGTATGAATCAATTGTTTCAAAACCTGCATTAATCTATTTGCTAATATCTTCGCAAAAATCTTATAATCTGTATTTAAAAGAGATACAGGCCTATAATTTCTAGGTTGGGACAGATCCTGCTCATCCTTTGGAATTAATGATATGAAGGCCATTTAATGATAAAATGTCATTAAAAAGTACCTTTAATGGTTCTATCATTTCTTCAGATAACATCCTGTAATAAATCGCTGTTAACCCATCAGCACCTGGAGTTTTACCCACCTTCAATTGTTTAATTGCAAAAATAATCTCTTCAGAAGTAATTAAACCATTAATCCCATCACATTGATCCCTCATAAGTCTAGGAAAATGTGCTCCCTGTAAATATTTTTCTATATCTGAAGTTTGTATACTTTCACTAGCATATAATTTAGAATAAAAATCTAAAAAAGACTTTTTAATCAAATTTTGTTGCTAGGCTTCTTTACCTTTATAAATTATTTTATCTATAATCCTATAATTGTTTGGTGTTGATGTGGATAGATATTAAGGATTTGGGATCATGACATTTGACTGCCAGCCAGTGTTCATGGATCCTATTTTGTAATTGATATGATGTTTGTCCCATGTAGAATTGGTTGCAATGATTATGGTTGATTCTGTAGCTTACATTGTTTCTTTCATTCTTCTGTATCTTGGTTCTGGATAATTCCTGGCAGAGTGTTGTTCTGGGTTTTTGGGGTATTGCTATTCCTAGGGGTTGGAGAATTCTGGCTGTCATTTTGACATCCCTTTTGTATAGGGTAGAGTTAGTTTTTGCATGATGGTTGGCTGTGTGTTAAATTGTGGTTTGGGTGCTGTGTGTTGGAATACGAATTTGGGGGGGGGATAGCTGTTATGAAGAAAGACAGCAAGCAGCTATTTCTCTTCTACTTTTCTTAGTGTTGTGATGCTGCATTGTCTCCTGGCCCTTCTGAAGAGGGTCTGGACACAGCTTCTTTTGAGTGCAGTGGGTGGTTGCTTGGGAAGCTGAGGATCTGGTCCATGTGTGTAGGTTTGCAGTAGACGTGGGTTTCCAGTTCTCCGTTGTCTAGTCTCCTTATGTCAATGTTGAGGAATGGGAGTCTGTTGTCTGTTTCCTCTTCGTGTGTGAATTTGATCCCAGGGAATATGTTATTGAGTAGATGGCGTGTTTCCTCAATTTGGGAGCATTTGATGATGAAGTTTTCATCAACATAGCTTGTCCAAAATTTTGGTTGAATGGTGGGTATAGCTATAGATGCAAGTTGTTGCATGACTGCTTCTGCTATTAGGCCTGATATGGTGATCCCATCATGGTACCTTGTACTTGGTTATTTATTAATTGTACTTAATATTACAGTTATCAGTGTATATCCTGTTAAATCACCCAAAGAGCGCCAGAATCAATATTTAAGCTTTCCCTCAGAATCATTGTTCACATTTTCTTCAGATAACAAGATCACTCAGATCTTAGCATGTTGTTATGGTTCCGGGTAATGAAACACTTCAAAGATCTTCCAGGCATTGATTTTCCTGAAAGTCATTTATTGTTACAAAATGTCAGCACAGGCATAACAGAGACTTTATGCTAAGATCTGAGTTCTCTTCCTCCGAGCAGTTAAATTATCCGCATGTTCCCTCCCTAGATTAGCTGTTACATATCCCATTATCCAATTAGCCCAGAGGGCAGAGATTCACTTCCGTTCCTTTTCTCTGGCTTCTGAATTAACTCTAAAAATACCAGAACGTTCTGCATATTTTGTAAAAGCAAGAATATTCAATATTAGCAGCGTTGACAAAGTACATGGAACTGTACTTCTACCATCTAGTTATTTTCAAGGAGAGAAATAAAACAATAGAACAAAAGAAGAGGGGCCATCTGGGAATGCCATATGTTGAAAAGAAAGCATCTCCAACAAAGATTTACACTGATAATTCTAATATTAAGTACAATTAATAAATAAGCAAATCTATGCATAGACAAATTATGCAAATTGTCCTGAGAAGAAAACAGGCTGCAGTTCAATAAGCCAAATTCATTATATCTCTGTACGTCAACATGTTCAGACGATTCCATTTCTGTAAAAATATCTTTCCTCATACACTATAGCTTCACCATTTCCTGAAGGACCCCCAGATCTACAACAACACCATGGAAGGAATGTACTTGGATAGGAATGGAGATTTGATGGCTGACTTTGACATTTTGAGCTGGGTGTGGTTTCCTAATAAGTCCAGCACCAGAGTGAAATTTGGGAGTCTAGTCAGAGAAGGAGCCACTGGAATCAAATTCAGCATCAACAAGGAAACCATCATGAAGCCTCAATGGCTCAATCAGGTGGGGGGGGAAGGTGTCCCATCTCTTTACTTTTGTCTATCCTCTCAATCTGTGTCTCCTTCCTTCCCAAACTATATATCGGACTGACTAAGGAACAATTTCCTGACATTTAGAGGAATTAATCAGTGGGATGATTTTCCTCCAGAAGTTGTGGGTGCTCCATCACTGCTGGGTTTTAGGAAAACACTGAACAACCATTTGTCTGAAATAATATAGGGTTTCCTGTCCAAGCAGCGGTTTGGACTAGAAAACCTCCAAGGTCCCTTCCAAGTCTGTTCTTCTGTTAAATTCATCCTTCAGACTTATAATGTTTCCATTTAGAACTAGCAAAAGAAAATTTGTTGTGTGAAGTATGGACATCTAAGGGACACAGAGGGAAATTATGTTTGGGTGGAGGAAAACAGAAGCAGGATTTAAGCTGGGGGGGAGAGAAATAAAATCTCTGTATTTTTTTCATTTGGACATGTAGAAATGCAAGAATTGAATTTATCTAGACATTTGGTACAAGAAATGTGCAAAATCCGTCATCCTGAAGAATTCCAGAATTCCCATTTCTCCTCTAAATCATGCTGATGTGTTTTTCCAAAAGTTGCTCTGACAGTCTTCCAGAGTCAGTCCTCCAAAATGGAAGCATGTCTGACTATCATGAACTGCTTTCAGTGTAAAAAAATAACTTTCTAGAAAATTATTGGACCTTCCCTGGAGTAGTCACCACAACATGGCCTGGAGGAGAAACACAACGTTTCATTTCTAGTCCATTTTGCACATACCTGTTTTGCTGATCCTGTTACAATTCTATAATTCAGTTCATTGCTGATCAGTTTTGCCGATGCTTCTGAATGCCAATTCTATTCACTTTCAGCCCTTGCCTTACTCCCAGTGTGTGGAGCCTTGTCAGCCTGGATATTTCAAGGTGGTCCAGGAAGGAAAACCAATCTGCTGCTACAACTGCATCCCCTGTGCAGAAGGGAGCTTTTCCACCAAAGAAGGTGGGTGAGTGGGAATCAAAACAGCCCTTCATATAGGAGGAAAGTTTCCTGCAGATCTTTTCTGAGAAGATATTTCTAATTTGGGTATTGTGGAGAGGGGGTATTAATTTAATTATCAGAATTAATTTTACCAAAGTGATCACAATAATATGACCTGCAAGAATGTATTGGAATGAGATGTTGAGATCTGGAAGAAGCCAAGCAGCTATGAGAAGCATCTGCAACTTTGTGGAGGATCAGTTGAAGTGACATGAAGCAGCTTGTTGTTACACCATGACAAACAGAATGATGTTGCTTCTAGAGTATGAAGCTCTCCATTGAGATGAATGAAAGCCAACTCACACAGGACCTCGTCGGTAATCTTGTCATCTCCATTCTAGCATGGACTGAGGATAGACACATTTCTGCCTACCCATCTTCTCCCAAGATATCCAAGGAGTAGGCAATCATGGTCTGTGTTTCCTGTGGAATACAGGGGGAACACATTGGGGGAATACATTGCAATTGGAGAGGACTCTCTCCTTATTATGTCTATTAGAGAGAAAGGTCAAACTAGACAAGTTTATCTACCCCCTTTTAATCATTAACCATTGGGATTTGGTGGGACAAAATGAATTTATAAATAGTTGAACAATATTGGTATTGTATTTCAATTTTATTCTTCAATTAATGAGTAATGGGACAAATCAAACTCCATTTTTGAAAAACAGAATATTCCAACCCTGTCAGTTTGGCCAATCCCAGTCCATTAGGGACCTTCCTACATGATGTATATGGTTGTCCCTTCGCCCCTTTTGCGTACTAGAGTTGTTTGCCCCTAATCTAGCCACATTTTCATACTTGATCCACTTGGTACACATACTAATGCAAAGAAGTACAGCTATACACATACTCTCAATTTTTATTTCTGCCTTCCATCCTCCTGCTGATGAATACACACAAATTCAGATGTGGATTTTTAATTTCAAATTTTAATTCCCGTCCTATACATTCATGGTAAATATACATTTGTCCTCCGCAGATGCAGACCACTGCACCAGATGTCCAGACAATCAGTATCAGAACAAGCATCGAGATCAATGTATCCCCAAAATTGTCACCTTTTTGTCCCATCAAGAACATTTGGGAATTATTCTTACTTTCTTTGCCCTATTCCTAATCTTAACCACAGTTTTAATCTTGGGAATCTTCCTTAAATTCCAAGAAACTCCAATTGTCAAAGCCAACAACCGGGACCTCTCCTATATCCTCCTGATCTCCCTTCTGCTTTCCTTCTTGACTTCCTTTCTCTTCATTGGTCAGCCAAGGAGTACCACCTGTCTTCTCCGACAAACAATTTTCAGCATCATCTTCTCCATTGCTGTGTCTTCTGTCTTGGCCAAAACAATTATGGTGGTGCTGGCCTTCCTGGCCATAAAGCCAGGAAACAGAGTAAGAAGGTGGCTGGGCAAGAATCTGGCCAACTCCCTCATCCTTTCTTGTTCCAGTGTCCAGGTTGTCATTTGTTTCACCTGGTTAGGAGTCTTTCCTTCATTCCCTGATTCTGACATGTATTCGCAGCCTAGGGAGATTGTTCTGCAGTGCAATGAAGGCTCTGTCACTATGTTTTATGTTGCCCTTAGTTACATGGTCTTTCAGGCTGCCATTTGCTTCTTGGTGGCTTTCCTGGCCAGGAATCTGCCTGGGTCCTTCAATGAAGCCAAGCTGATCACCTTCAGTATGCTGGTCTTTTGCAGTGTCTGGATCTCCTTTGTGCCTACCTATCTGAGCACCAAAGGGAAATTCATGGTTGCTGTGCAAGTCTTCTCTATCTTGGCCTCCAGTGCTGGGCTTCTGGGCTGCATCTTCATCCCTAAGTGTTACATCATTTTGTTAAGGCCAGACCTGAATACAAAGGAGCAACTGATGTTCAAAGCTGAAGTAAAAAAATGATTCTGATGGATGTTCTGGGGATATAATTCTCACCCAATATAATTCCCACCAATTGGGTACTTTTCAGGAGAAAACATTATCAGGCTGCTTTTTGAAGTGATCTCCTGGTTAAGCCTAATTTCCATGTTTTCATGTTTCTGTGTCTGGCAGTATTATTTAGCATTTTAGGCTTCATTGTTAGCCTTTAAGTGAGGATGTTATTAGCATTTTAGTTTGCCAGTGTTGGTCTCCTTTCAGACTTTAGAAAGAATGCTTTTCTTCTGTTTTTTTCTATGGGAAAAAATCTAGCCTTTTCAGCAACTGAACCTTAGACAATATATTCTGAAAGTAATTGAGTAGACTTGCAAGTTTTAAGTAAGAAACAAATCAAGCCTGGAAAGGGCATGATGTAACCCATAAATTTACCATTTGTGGAATCTAATTTCTAATCAATGTTTTCTATTGTTCAGTTGACTCGGGTAATAAATGTCATTCATTCTTTCTTTAGTTGCTTTCTGATTTATCACATATACCAGATTTTTGTATCATTTGTTTCTGTGCCCTATCAAAAGACTTGGACCACCCACCATTCCCAAAAATGTTTTTCACTGTGATTTATATTGTTGGGTAGGGGTGAAAAGGCTAATTTTGCAAAAGAAAAAAATGTTTTTAATCTCTCAAATTCAGAGAAATTTTCATCAGCTCCAGGCCAAATTTAGGGTGTCTGCATTTCAGGCAACAATTGGAGAAAATAAAACTGCAACATAAATGGTACACACCTTTTTTTAAAAAAAACCTAGGGACATTTGTTCATTAATAAAATATTTTATAATTAAGATCTACCAAACTGTTAGAAGAAAATATGTTTTCTTTTTTCTGTAATCTATCCTGTCTAACAATCAAAACTATAGATCAGAAGTACTTTTTTTTTATTTGAGGGGTCCTTGGTGTTCTTTGAGCTTGCTTGTTTTCTTGCAGACATTTCATTACCAAACTATGTAACATCATCAGTGCTAGTAACTATCATCAGTGACTATCACTGATGATGTTACCTTGTTTGGGTAATGAAACATCTGCAAAAACCAAGCAAATTCAGAGTGCTCAGCACTCGTCATTTCAATCCTGAGCTAGAAATATTTATTAGCATTTTTTTCCATTTTTATGCAAGAAAGGCATTAAGAGGGTTCCACTCATGAATAAATGTAGATAATTTCCTTTCTGTAATCAAAGAAGTTAATTTATCCGTTTCAGCTATTCTAACAAATTCACCAGCCATTTCTCCATAGTGGGTTGTGTGTCTGAGGATCCCATCAGGGGAGGGCTGAAACTGTCTAATAGACCCCACAGATCATTGGTAAGAAGGGGTCAGGATTGGGTGGGAGATGGTGGTGTGGTGTTCCTGCTTTCAAAGAGAAAAGTCAGAGGAGAGACATGTAAACAAAGCAATAGATTGATGAAGAAACCCTGATTGGCAGATATGAAATGACATTTGATTGAAAGGGGGAAAGGAAGGATAAGCAGTGAAGATTCCTCCACAATTTTCTTCAAAATTAAATTAGAAAAGAGAATCTATTGCACAAGAAAGGAAATTTTTCGAAACTTCCCAAATTTCTAGATTCGTGTAACGCCAAGTTGGCTTCTTGTTAGCACTTTAACACTCTGCTCAGGTCAACAAGTCATAAATAGTAATAGCAGAGAAGAGGTCTCTTCTACGGTCATGCCAACACCCTTAAATACTAGAAATATCATTACAGATACGTTTTGTATGTTGTATTGTGTATTACTCCAGCTAGACTCCAGCAGTATGTGGATCAAGAACTTCCAGGGAGTACCTGACCATTGTATTTGTTTCTTGAGAAACCTATATGTGGGCCAAGAAACAACAAAGAGAACTGGACATGGAACCACTGATTGGTTCAAAATTGGGAAAGGAGTCCAGAAAGGCTGTATTCTGCCACCTTGCCTATTTAACTTATATGCAGAGGACATCATGAGAAAGGCAGGGAATACTGCATACAGTTTTGGTCACTACACTACAAAAAAGATGTTGAGACCTTGGAAAAAGTTCAGAGAAGAGCAATTAAGATGATCCAAGGCCTGGAAACTAAAACATATGAAGAACAGCTGTAGGACTTGAGTTTGGCTAGTCTAAAGAAAAGAAGAAATAGGGGTGACATGATAGCAGTATTCCAGTATTTGAGATGCTGTCACAAAGAAAAGAGGGTCAAATTATCCTCCAAAGCATCAGAGGGCAGGACAAGAAACAATGGTTGGAAACTAATCAAACAGAGAAGCAACCTGGAATTAAGGAGAAAGTTCCTAATAGTGAAGACAATTAACCAGTGGAGTGGTTTGCCTTCAGAAATCATGGGCACTCCATCACTGGAGGTTTTTAAGAAGAGACTGGACACTTACTTGTCTGAGATGGTATAGGTTCTCCTGCTTGAGCGGGGGGCTGGACTAGAAGACATCCAAGGTCCCTTCCAGCTCTATTCTATTCTAACATCCCGATTGTTGTCTTTAATTATGAGAGTTTCTTGAAATTTACTGAAGGTGCCCAAGTCTAAGCCTGATCCCAAAAAACAGAAACAAGGGAAGGGGAGCTGGGATGATTCCCAAGTGGTTAAAGCACCATGCTAGGAAGTGGGAAACCATGAGTTCAAGCCCCCCTTTATGCATGAAAACTGGCTGGGTGACTTTGGCCATCTTTCTCAGCTCAACCCACCTCTCAACCAAAGGATCAAATGTGACCTGTGGACTATAAAAATGCCCCTGTCTACATTAGTGGATCAAGGAAAGGCCATGCGGAGCCTATCAAAACACCCTTTCATGGTCAATGTCAAGGTATATTATATTTCCAAAAGTCTGTCCCCTTTTTTCTGGAGTCACCCACACACCCTGCATCCACAGTGAAGATATTTCCTTCTGCAAAAGAAAGATAGCCATAGCAGCATATGGGCTTCCCAAATCCTGGACTACAGCTTTCCACACACTGGGAAGGAGGCAGGCTCTGAGCAGATGGAGGAAAATTCATTGTCAGAAAATTCTATTTATTATTTGTAATAATAATAATAATAATAATAATAATAATAATAATAATAATAATAATAATAATAATCCCCCAGTGAGGCACTACCTTGACGTGGTTGTGGGGCTTGTGTACTCTGAGGAAGATGCGAGCGATGCCAGAGGTTCAACCATACTGGACAGGTCTCATCAGAGGAGTCAGACAAAGAGTGTCTCTCCCATAAAAAATATGGTGAGACGTAAATTGCAGAATGCCATACCGGCTCGGACGTCGCCTGGGTTAACAAGGTCCACGCTAGATATTGGAGTTCCTGGATATCTGGTGAAAAATGGGTTACAGGACTTAGGACTGTTGGCTGAGCAACCAGGGCCAGCAGCTGCAGAACTACTGGAAGAAAAGGTGTTTACCCGTCGCAGATACACAGTGATGGAAAACAAAGAAATAATGATCTGTTACTACAGATCAAGTCCAACAAGAAGAGGATATCTAAAATGAATGCACCAGTTCTGAAAAGAACAACATCCAGAATCAGAAATAACAGAACAGAGACTAGCAGATCAACACCGATTTATAACACGAAATAAAATATTCACAGAAACAGAATTGGACGAACTGCAAAGGTTTACCCAGGGCAAAGAAATCAAAGCCTTACCAGAAGTAATTCAGAATGTAGAGGCAAACCAGGGGGAGTTGGCAGTGAAGGAATCTAGCAGAGATATACAACTGTTCTCATTTGGAAACCAGGCACCTCTACCTCAGGAAGAACAAAACCCTCTAACTAAAGAAATAAAAGAATTGAAACAAAGAATAACTGAGCATCTAGAACAGCACAAAAACAACAGAATAAGGCTGCCTGCATTGAAGCTTGTTCCAAAGAAACAGCTAGCACAAGCATTAAAAGATGCAAATACTGCAATAGCAAGTATAAGCACCAATTCACTGCAAGAAACAAACCAACTAATGTACAGCACAGCTGCAGTTATAACAGAATACCTGGGATGTAAAATCAACAAAAAAGAAAAACAAACAAACAGTGCACCACAAAAATGGAAGGTTAGACTAGAAAATAAGATCAGCAAGTTAAGATCACATGCAAGCAAGCTAGAACAGATGAAAGAAAAGAAGCTGAAGAACAAGAAGACCAAAGAATACCTAATCAAGAAATACCACTTAGAAACAAGGAAGATCAAGGAAGCACTGGAAATAATAAAGCAACAAATAACAGCTATAGCCAGGAAAATCAGTAGATATGAAGCTCGAATTGCAAACTATAGGCAGAACCTCCAATTTCAATCCAATCAGAAACGTTTCTACCAATCCATCAATGGAGAAACTGCAAGGAATCAGTCAGTACCTGACAAGGAAAGAAACAGTGCAGTTCTGGAAGCAGATATGGGATAACCCAAAGAAATACAACAAGGATGCGGCTTGGTTAAAAGAGGTGGATGCAAATAAAACAGAAGTTGAAATGAAAGAACTAGTAATAACAACAAAAATGGTAGAAAAAAGAGCAAAGAAAATCAAAAATTGGTCAGCACCAGGTGAAGATGAACTGCATGGGTTTTGGTTGAAACATCTAACTGTTATACACCCACTCATTGCCAAGCAATTCAACAATATACTACAAGGAGGAGAAATTGAAAAGTGGCTAACAACTGGGAAAACCTACCTAATAATGAAAAATACAGCAAAAGGGGCAACACCAGGTAACTACAGGCCAATTACCTGCTTACAAACAACTTTCAAATTACTAACTGGTGTAGTAGCTGATGCAGTGCAACAGCATCTAGTTGAAAACAATCTCTTTCCACCTGAGCAGAAAGGAAACCGCCCCAACAGCAGAGGAACAAAAGATCAACTCCTAATAGACAAAATGATCTTGGAAAAACTGCAAGAGAAGGAAGACCAACCTGAATGTGGCATGGATTGACTACAAAAAGGCATTTGACTCTCTGCCACATGATTGGATAATAAAGTGCCTAGAAATAACAGGAGTCAGTAGAAACATCAGAAAATTTGTGCAAAGATCCATGGCACAATGGAAGACACAGTTGCAGATCAATGGTGAGAGGCTGGGAGAGGTAAATATCAAGAGAGGAATATTTCAAGGAGATTCATTATCACCATTACTATTTGTTATTGCACTGTTTCCTCTGTCAACAGTACTGAATAACTCAGGACATGGCTATCAAACATCAAAAACATCTGCCAGACTATCCCACCTCCTTATATGGATGATCTGAAGCTGTATGGAAAAACATCATCTGAAATAGAATCGCTGCTCAACACTGTCCGTATATATAGCCAAGATATTGTAATGGAGTTTGGCTTGGACAAATGTGCCACATTTGAAGGAATCAAGATGCCCAACGAAAATAACTTTAAGAGTCTGGATGAGGAAGAGTACTACAAATACTTGGGTATCCTTCAAGCTGACAACATCAAGCACACTGAAATCAAGAAAAAGATTAGAGGTGAATACATCAAGAGAGTGAAGAAGATCTTAAAATCCAAACTCAATGGAGGAAATACCATAAAGGCAATCAACACCTGAGCAATCCCAGTCATTAGGTACACAGCTGGAATAGTGGACTGGACTCAAGCAGAACTAAAAGCAATGGATAGGCAGAACAGAAAAATAATGACAATGAATCACACCCTTCATCCACGCAGTGACATTGATAGACTTTATCTACCAAGGCAAATAGGTGGGCGTGGAATGCTACAAGTACATCAGATGGTTGAAGAAGAAAAAATGACTTTGGAAGAATATCTGAAGAACAATGATGAAGATGCAATGAAATTAGTATATCAGGAAGGCTTACTAACTACTGGAGAGACCAAACTGGCCTACAAGAAAGACCAAATGAAGAACAGAATAGAGGCATGGGAAGACAAAGCACTACATGGCCAATACATTAAAAAAATAGCTGGGAAAGCAGATAATAATAAAACCTGGCAATGGCTAAGAGCAGGAAAATTGAAGAAAGAGACCGAGGGATTAATTCTGGCTGCACACGACCAAGCCTTAAGGACAAATGCATACAAAGTCAAAATTGAGAAGACAGCAACAGACAGTAAGTGCCGCCTATGCAAAGAAGCTGAAGAAACAGTGGACCACTTGGTAAGCTGTTGCAAGAAGATTGCACAGACTGATTACAAGCAGCGGCATGACAAAGTAGCAACAATGGTGCATTGGAAGATCTGCAAAAAATATCATTTGCCTGTAAGCAACAACTGGTGGGATCATAAAATAGAGAAAGTCATAGAAAATGATAAAATTAAACTGCTCTGGGACTTCAGAATTCAGACAGACAAGCACCTGCAACATAACACCCCAGACTTAACAATTGTCGATAAGAAAGACAAAAAAGTCTGGATAGTGGACGTGGCAGTGCCTGGAGATAGCAGAATAGACGAGAAAGAAATGGAGAAGATAACAAAATACAAAGACCTACAAATAGAAATAGAAAGACTGTGGCAAAAGCAAGCAAGGGTAGTACCAATAGTAATAGGCTCCTTGGGTGCAATCCCAAAACAATTGGAGCACCACTTGAACACCATTGGCATTGACAAATTCGCTATTAGTCAATTGCAAAAGGCGGCCGTATTAGGAACTGCTTCCATCCTGCGACGATATCTGTAATACCATCAAACATCCACATCTGCCTATCCCAGGTCCTGGGTAAGGACTCGATAGGTGGACAAAATGCCAAATCCAGTCTGAACATCTGGCTGACTGTGTGATGATCGACAATAATAATAATAATAACATTGGCATTGAGAAATTTGCCATTAGTCAATTGCAAAAGGTTGCCTTACTAGGAACTGCTTCCATCCTGCGACGATACCTGTAATACCATCAAACATCCACATCTGCCTATCCCAGGTCCTGGGAACGGACTCGATAAGTAGACAAAATGCCAAATCCAGTCTGAACATCTGGCTCACTGTGCGATGATCGACAATAATAATAATAACAACAACAATAATAGAGTTGGACCTTGGAGGTCTTCTTGTCCAACCCCCTGCTCGAAACCCTATACCATTTTAGACAAATGGCTGTCCAGTCTCTTCTTAAAAACTTCCAGTGTTGGAGCACCTACAACTTCTGCAGTCAAGTTGTTCCACTGATTAATTGTTCTAAATGTCAGAAAATTTCTCCTTAGTTCTCGGTTGCTTCTCTCTTTGGTTAGTTTCCATCCGTTGCTTCTTGTCTTGCCTTCAGGTACTTTGGAAAATAGCTTGACTCCCTCTTCTTTGTGGCAACTGCTGAGATATTGGAGCTCTGCTATCATGTCACACATCCCCCATCCTTCTCTTCATTAAACTAGACATACCCCATTCCAGCAACCATTCCTTATATGGAACACATTCAGCAGATAAAACAAAAGTATGCTTTAATGCTCAGCATCCTTGTCCAACTGATCTCTTCATGGACAACTTACTTTCATCTCTCAAGGTGATTAGCTTGGGAAGTCGTGGTTATGATCTCAGCATGTCCATCAAAGAAAAGGACAGGAAGTCTCTAATTGTTTAGTTCTGATCAATCCCAGTTCAGAAAAAAGACTATCCCTCTGTTAATGCAGCCCAGCACTGTGTTGGCTTTTTTGGCAGCTGCAGCACACTGCTGGCTCATATTTAAGTGATTTTCCACTAGGACTCTGAGATCCCTTTCACAATTACCACTATTGAGCAAGGTGCCACCTATGCTGTACTTGTGCATTTGGTTTTTCTTGCCTAAATGTAGAACCTTACTTTTTTCACCATTAAATTTCATTTTGTTAGATATCGCCCAGTGTTCAAGTCTGTCCAGGTCCTCCTGTATCTTAAGTTTGTCTTCTGGAGGGTTGGCTATTCCTGCCAGCTTGGTGTCAACTGCAAATTTGATGAGTTCCCCATCTATCCCTCATCCAAATCATTGATGATTCTCTATATTCTATTTCCCTATCTCATTCATACATAGACTTATACACACATACATGCACATTATAAAAATATAACCTGTGTATTATAGTCCTTTGAGTGAATCTCAATTCCTGTTCCTACATGGTAAGGTCCATGCTTGTTTCTGAGCTGCATTTTCAGACATACTTTGCCATAATCTTTTCCTGGGATGTTTTTGGACTCCTCAGCCTGAGGCGTGAGAGAGTCCAAGGGACAACAATACCCAGATTGTCTGGAATGTGTCTGTTTCAAACAATGTAAGTAGAGAAGAGGAACTTTGGGGACAAAAACCTGTGCAGTCAAAATAGCATATATGAAATGCATTAACAGAATAACAGAGTTGGACGAGACCTTGGAGGTCTTCTAGACCAACCCTCTGAACAAGCAGGAAACCCTATAACCTTCTGGACAAACAGCTGTCCAATCTCTTATTAAAAGCCTCCAGTGATGGAGCATCCACAACATCTGAAGGCAAGCCATTCCAATTGTTAATTATTCTCAGTGTCAGGAAATTTCTCCTTAGTTCTAGGTTGGTATTTTCACTGAATGCAACATTATGGCAAAATCCATGTATCTTTTCAGGAAAGCAGATGTGATATACTGGAAAATTCTGCCCTTCCTTTTTGCCATCCAGGAAATCAACAAAGATCCCCTCCTCTTACCCAACCTCACCCTGGGTTACAACCTGCATGACAACTTTCGAGACAGAAGAATGACAATGGATGGTCTGTTGGATTTGCTTTCGACTGGAGAGGCCAATGTTCCCAATTACAGCTATGGAAGGAAGAGGAACATGCTGGTTCTCCTGGAAGAGACCAACTCTGACATATCCATCCTTATGGCTGCCATATTGGGCATCTACAAAATCCCACAGGTATAGAGCAAGTGCATGGCTGCAAATTTATTCCACAGCAGTTCAAGGAGATTTCCTCCATAGAAATGTTAAGCATGGATTACGATGTACAATTTATCTTTACATCCTCTTTCAGTCTCCCAAAGAGACAAGAATAAATACAGCCATAATTAACAGTTAACACTGAGTACAAAGATTAGTTCAAAATGTATGCTTGCTCAGATCTCGCCCTATGCAGGCTCTCTGGAAGCATCAACTTTTCATAAAATGAGCTCTGGATTTCTTCTTAACCTTCCATTGATGACAGCTACATTCTCTGCCTTTCTGATCCCCTATTAAATCCACCAAGATAGGCTGGAATCTTCCAGCCACTACCTAAGCTCTGACATTATATTTTCAGGATCTCATACATTGGCTTTGCAAAAACCCCAAATAAAACATAAATCTTCTTTTTGTTTCCAGATCAGCTACACTTTTATTTCACCAATCCTGAGTGATAAAACTCAGTTACCCTTTTTCTACCGGACTGTCTCCAAAGAAGATGCTCAGAACCTGGGGATTGTTCAACTGCTGCTGTATTTTGGGTGGATATTCATTGGTGTCTTTGCTGCAGACACTGATAATGGAGAACATTTCATTAGGACCTTCATTCCAGTGCTGGCTCAGAATGGCATCTGTGTTGTTTTTTCACAAATCATATTATTAAAAGCTGAGAACCACAAGTATCTGGTTTCTGTTTTCAACATGTGGATCCAAATCAATGTATTTGTTTACTATTCAGAATTTACATTCGTAGAGGGAGCTTTTTTTCTAGAAAACATATTAAATTCCTTGAGAAAGCCTATTGTGGGGAAACTTTGGATCACAACAGCTTTGTGGGATCTCACCTTCGAATTATCGTATAATACTTTTTCTTTCAGATATACCCATAGTATTTTTTCTTTCCTTATCCAGACCAGCCAGAGGACCAAATTTAATGATTTCATAGATTTCTATTTTTATATCAAAGCATTTATGGTTAAAAAATTTCACTGTTCATATGGAAAGCCTGCCTTGTCTGTGAAAGGCTGGACAAGGTGTACAGAGAAAGAGAACTTGGAGACTCTGCCTCAAGAGAAGATTGAAAAGATCTTCTCTCTAGATAGCTCCTTAACTTACAATGCCATCCAGATTGTGGCACATGCCTTAAATGTGGCCTATTCATCTCAATCCCAGAGGATAAGGATGGAGAGAAAAAGCAAGCTGGAAGTCGAAAAGATCCAGCCATGGCAGGTATTCCCTTATAGGTTCCATTTGTATTGCTAAGAGTGACAGATAGATGATGAATGTCACAAAACACTCTCTGAGAAATGTGGAATATGTTGAGAAAAAAATTATGAAACATTTTCTTTCATAAGATCCCTTATTTAGGTCTTAATTTTTTCCTTTGGCCTCCAGAATTGCTGAATGGCAAATTATACATTGGCTGTGTTGTCACACACCACTACAATTCTTTTATCTCAGGTGCGTTAAGCTTTTCTTTCTTCAGATTCTAGAATTTGGTGCTTGTGGAAAGAGATTTTGGATTCTCTCCCAATATATTACAATGTAAGACAACATTGAACTTAATGGGGATGAAGATTCGTTCTCCAAGCTTATGGATTGGTTTCTAAACATTTCATTACCAGGCTAGGTAACATTTTCTGTGGAGTTTAGGGGATGTCAGCGTTGGTTTTCTTCTGTTTATAAGGGTTTCAGGTGTGGGTGTGTCATGTGAGGGTCTTGTGATGGATCAGGTGTGAGTGAAAAGTGGGGGGCCTTGCGTGGGTTGGTTGAGGGTCTGTGCTGTCGGTGCCATCTCTGATTGGCTGTGTGGTTGATTTGGATTCTGAGGAGTTTGCAGGCTTGTTGTAGGTCAACTTGTCTGTTGATGGAATTGCTGGTGGAATGCAGGCTTCAATGAACTCACCAGTGTGGCGGGTGGTAGTGTGGCCGATTTTTTTTGTGTTGCTCAAATCAAACTGGTAATGTTTGGTGTTGATGTGGATAGATATTAAGGATTTGGGATCATGATATTTGACTGTCAGCCAGTGTTCATGGATCCTATTTTGTAATTGATATGATGTTTGTCCCATGTAGAATTGGTTGCAATGGTTATGGTTAATTCTATAGATTACATTGTTTCTTTCATTCTTCTGTATCTTGGTTCTGGATAATTCCTGGCAGAGTGTTGTTGTGGGTTTTGGGCTATTGCTATTCCTAGGGGTTAGAGAATTCTGGCTGTCATTTTGACATCCCTTTTGTATAGGGTAGAGTTAGTTTTTGCATGATGGTTGGCCGTGTGTTAAATTGTGGTTTGGGTGCTGTTTGTTGGAATACGAATTTTTTTGGGGGGACAGCTGTTATGGAGAAAGACAGCAAGCAGCTATTTCTCTTCCACTTTTCTTAGTGTTGTGGTGCCACAGTGTGTCCTGCCCTTCTGAAGAGGGTCTGGACGCAGCTTCTTTTGGGAGCAGTGGGGTGGTTACTTGTGAAGCTGAGAATCTGGTCCATGTGTGTAGGTTTGCAGTAGACGTGGGTTTCCAGTTCTCCATTGTCTAGTCTCCTTATGTCAATGTTGAGGAATGGGAATCTGTTGTCTGTTTCCTCCTTGTGTGTGAATTTGATCCCAGGGAATATGTTATTGAGTAGATGGCGTGTTTCCTCAATTTGGGAGGATTTGATGATAAAGGTTTCAGAATTTTGGTTGAATCGTGCGTATAGCTATGGATTAAATTTGTTGCATGATTTCTTCTGCTATTAGGCCTGATATGGGTGATCCCATCCTGGTACTTTGTACTTGGTTATTTATTAATTGTACTTAATATTACAATTATCAGTGTATATCCTTGTAAAATCACCCAATGAGCACCAGAATCAATATTTAAGCCTTCCCTCAGAATCAGTGTTCATATTTTCTTCAGATAACAAGTACATGGAACAGTCAATTGCAAATATTGACATTTCCTTCCCAATTTCCTAAAGCCAATTAATATTTCCAGGACTGAGTTGTACAAACTGATGCTGTGTCTTCTACACTGCTCCATCTTCTCTCTTGTGGAATCACAATACAGGATCCAAAATAAATAATCAAGGCTCAGTGCAGTGCTTGTTATTCAGTGTGTGCAGGGGAAATTCTCCAAAGAATGTTGAGATAAAACCCTGTGGACAAAAGAATGCATCTATAGTTATACAGGACATCTCAGTGAAGAGGGGGAAACTAATGTATAAGCAATATATGATGTAAGCAAACATATTTGTGGGTAAAGGATTTCCCTTCTCCTGCCCTTCTACCATCTAGTTATCTTCAAGGAGAGAAATAAAACAATAGAACAAAAGGAGAGGGGCCATCTGGGAATGCCATATGTTGAAAAGAAAGCATCTCCCACAAGGATTTACACTGATAATTGTAATATTAAGTACAATTAATAAATAAGCAAATCTATGCATAGACAAATTATGCAAATTGTCCTGAGAAGAAAACAGGCTGCAGTTCAATAAGCCAAATTCCTTATATCTCTGTACGTCAACATGTTCAGATGATTCCATTTCTGTAAAAATATCTTTCCTCATACACTGTAGCTTCACCATTTCCTGAAGGACCCCCAGATCTACAACAACACCATGGAAGGAATGTACTTTGATAGGAATGGAGATTTGATGGCTGACTTTGACATTTTGAGCTGGGTGTGGTTTCCTAATAAGTCCACCACCAGAGTGAAATTTGGGAGTCTAGTCAGAGAAGGAGCCACTGGAATCAAATTCAGCATCAACAAGGAAACCATCATGAAGCCTCAATGGCTCAATCAGGTGGGGGGGGAAGGTGTCCCATCTCTTTAGTTTTGTCCATCCTCTTAATCTGTGTCTCCTTCCTTCCCAAACTATATATCAGACTGACTAAGGGAGAATTTCCTGACATTTAGAGGAATTAATCAGTGGGATGATTTTCCTCCATTTCTGCAGGGTTTTAGGAAAAGATGGAACAACCATTTGTCTGAAATAATATAGGGTTTCCTGTCCAAGAAGGGGGTTGGACTAGAAGACCTCCAAGGTCCCTTCCAAGTCTGTTATTCTGTTAATTTCATCCTTCAGACTTATACTGTTTCCATTTAGAACTAGCAAAAGAAAATTGGTTGTGTGAAGTATGGAAATCTAAGGGACACAGAGGGAGATTATGTTTGGGTGGAGGAAAACAGAAGCAGGATTTAAGCTGGGGGGGAGAGAAATAAAATCTCTGTATTTTTTTCATTTGGACATGTAGAAATGCAAGAATTGAATTTATCTAGACATTTGGTACAAGAAATGTGCAAAATCCGTCATCCTGAAGAATTCCAGAATTCCCATTTCTCCTCTAAATCATGCTGATGTGTTTTTCCAAAATTGCTCTGACAGTCTTCCAGAGTCAGTCCTCCAAAATGGAAGCATGTCTGACTATCATGAACTGCTTTCAGTGTAAAAAACTAACTTTCTAGAAAATTATTGGACCTTCCCTGGAGTAGTCACCACAACATGGCCTGGAGGAAAAACACAACGTTCCATTTCTAGTCCATTTTGCACATACCTGTTTTGCTGATCCCGTTCCAATTCTATAATTCATTTCATTGCTGATCAGTTTTGAGAATGCTTCTGAATGCCAATTCTATTCACTTTCAGCCCTTGCCTTACTCCCAGTGTGTGGAGCCTTGTCAGCCTGGATATTTCAAGGTGGTCCAGGAAGGAAAACCAATCTGCTGCTACAACTGCATCCCCTGTGCAGAAGGGAGCTTTTCCACCAAAGAAGGTGGGTGAGTGGGAATCAAAACAGCCCTTCAGATAGGAGCAAAGTTTCCTGCAGATCTTTTCTGAGAAGATATTTCTAATTTGTCTATTGTGGAGAGGGAGTATTAATTTAATTATAAGAATTAATTTCACCAAGGAGATCACAATAATATGACCTGCAGGAATGTATTGGAATGAGATGTTGAGATGTAGAAGAAGCCAAGCAGCTATGAGAAGCATCTGCAACTTTGTGGAGGATCAGTTGAAGTGACATGAAGCAGCTTGTTGTTACACCATGACAAACAGAATGATGTTGCTTCTAGACTATGAAGCTCTCGATTGAGATGAATGAAAGCCAACTCACACAGGACCTTGTCGGTAATCTTGTCATCTCCATTCTAGCATGGACTCAGGATAGACACATTTCTGCCTACCCATCTTCTCCCAAGATATCCAAGGAGTAGGCAATCATGGTCTGTGTTTCCTGTGGAATACAGGGGGAACACATTGGGGGAATACATTGCTATTGGAGAGGACTCTCTCCTTATTATGTCTATTAGAGAGAAAGGTCAAACCAGACAAGTTTATCTACCCCATTTTAATCATTAACCTTTGGGATTTGGTGGGAGAAAATAAACCTATAAATAGTTGAACAATATTGGTATTGTATTTCAATTTTATTCTTCAGTTAATGAGTAATGGGACAAATGGAGTTTCCATTTTTGAAAAACAGAATATTCCAACCCTGTCAGTTTGGCCAATCCCAGTCCATTAGGGACCTTCCTACATGATGGTTGTTCCTTCTCCCCTTTTGCTTCCTAGAAGTGTCTGCCCCTAATCTAGCCACATTTTCACACTTGATCAACTTGGGACACATACTAATGCAAACAAGCACAGCTATACACATACTCCTAAATTTTTATTTCTGCCTTCCATCCCCCTGCTGATGAATACACACAAATTCAGATGTGGGTTTCCTGATTTCAAATTTTAATTCCCGTCCTATAAATTCATGGTAAATATACATTTGTCCTCCGCAGATGCAGACCAGTGCACCAGATGTCCAGACAATCACTATCAGAACAAGCATCGAGATCAATGTATCCCCAAAATTGTCACCTTTTTGTCCCATCAAGAGCATTTGGGAATTATTCTTATTTTCTTTGCCCTGTTCCTAATCTTAGGCACAGTTTTAATCTTGGGAATCTTCATTAAATTCCAAGAAACTCCCATTGTCAAAGCCAACAACCGGGACCTCTCCTATATCCTCCTGATCTCCCTTCTGCTTTCCTTCTTGACTTCCTTTCTCTTCATTGGTCAGCCAAGGAGAACCACCTGTCTTCTCCGACAAACAATTTTCAGCATCATCTTCTCCATTGCTGTGTCTTCTGTCTTGGCCAAAACAATTATGGTGGTGCTGGAAGCCAGGAAACAGGGTGAGAAGGTGGCTGGGCAAGAATCTGACCAACTCCCTCATCCTTTCTTGTTCCAGTGTCCAGGTTGTCATTTGTTTCACCTGGTTAGGAGTCTTTCCTTCATTCCCTGATTCTGACATGTATTCGCAGCCTAGAGAGATTATTCTGCAGTGCAATGAAGGCTCTGTCACTATGTTTTATGTTGCCCTTGGGTACATGGTCTTTCAGGCTGCCATTTGCTTCATGGTGGCTTTCCTGGCCAGGAATCTGCCTGGGTCCTTCAATGAAGCCAAGCTGATCACCTTCAGTATGCTGGTCTTTTGCAGTGTCTGGATCTCCTTTGTGCCTACCTATCTGAGCACCAAAGGGAAATTCATGGTTGCTGTGCAAGTCTTCTTCATCTTGGCCTCCAGTGCTGGGCTTCTGGGCTGCATCTTCATCCCTAAGTGTTACATCATTTTGCTATTGCCAGACCTGAATACAAAGGAGCAACTGATGTTCAAAGCTGAAGTAAAAAAATGATTTTGATGGATGTTCTGGGGATATAATTCTCACCCAATATAATTCCCACCAATTGGGTACTTTTCAGGAGAAAGCATTATCAGGTTGCTTTTTGACGTGATCTCCTGGTTAAGCCTAATTTCCATATTTTTATGCTTCTGTGTCTGGCAGTATTATTTAGCATTTTAGGCTTCATTATTACCCTTTCAGTGAGGATGTTATTAGCATTTTAGTTTGCCAGTGTTGGTCTCCTTTCAGACTTTAGAAAGAATGCTTTTCTTCTGTTTTTTTCTATGGGAAAAAATCTAGCCTTTTCAGCAACTGAACTTTAGACGATGTATTCTGAAAGTAATTGAATAGACTTGCAAGTTTTAAGTAAGAAACAAATCAAGTCTGGAAAGGGCATGATGTAACCCATAAATTTACCATATGTGGAATATAATCTCTAATCAATGTTTTCTATTGTTCAGCTGTCTCGGGTAATAAATGTCATTCATTCTTTCTTTAGTTGCTTTCTGATTTATCACATATACCATATTTTTGTATCATTTGTTTCTGTGCCCTATCAAAAGACTTGGACCACCCACCATTCCCAAAAATGTTTTTCACTGTGATTTATATTGTTGGGTAGGGGTGAAAAGGCTAATTTTGCAAAAGAAAAACTGTTTTTAATCTCTCAAATTCGGAGAAATTTTCATCAGCCCCAGAAATTTTCATCACCATCCAATTTAGGGTGTCTGAATTTCCGGCAACAAGTGAAGAAAATAAAACTGCAACATAAATGGTGCACACCTTTTTTTTTAATCCAAGGGACATTTGTTCATTAATAAAATATTTTATAATTATTAAGATCTAACAAACTGTTAGAAGAAAGTATGTTCTCTTTTTTCTGTAATCTATCCTGTCTAACAATCAAAAGTACTTTTTGTCAGATCAGAAGTATTTATTTATTTGAGGGGTCCTTGGTGTTCTTTGAGCTTGCTTGTTTTCTTGCAGACATTTCATTACCAAACTAGGTAACATCATGAGTGCTAGTAACTATCATCAGTGACTATCACTGATGATGTTACCTAGTTTGGGTAATGAAACATCTGCAAAAAAAACAAGCAAACTCAGAGTGCTCAGGACTCGTCATTTCAATCCTGAGCTAAAAATATTTATTAGCATTTTTTTTTTTCATTTTTATGCAAGAAAGGCATAAGAGGGTTGCAGTCATGAATAAATGTAGATAATTTCCTTTCTGTAATCAGAGAAGTTAATTTATCTGTTTCAGGTATTCTAACAAATTCACCAGCCATTTCTCCATAGTGGGTTGTCTGTCTAAGGATCCCATCAGGGGAGGGCTGAAACTGTCTAATAGACCCCACAGATCATTGGTAAGAAGGGGTCAGGATTGGGTGGGAGATGGTGGTGTGGTGTTCCTGCTTTCGAAGAGAAAAGTCAGAGGAGAGACATGTAAACAAAGCAATAAATTGATGAAGAAACCCTGATTGGCAGATATGAAATGACATTTGATTGAAAGGGGGAAAGGAAGGATAAGCAGTGAAGATGCCTACACATTTTCTTCAAAATAAAATTAGAAAAGAGAATCTATCGCACAAGAAAGGAAATTTTGGGAAACTTCCCAAATATCTAGATTCATGTAACCCCAAGTTGGCTTCTTGTTAGCACTTTAACACTCTGCTCAAGTCAACAAGTCATAAATGGTAATAGCAGAGAAGAGGTCTCTTCTACGGTCATGCCAACACCCTTAAATACTAGAAATATCATTCAGATACGTTTTGTATGTTGTATTATGCATGACTCCAGCTAGACTCCAGCAGTATGTGGATCGAGAATTTCCAGAAGTACAGGCAGTATTTCGAAGAGGCAGAGGAATTAGAGATCAAATTGCCAACATAAACTGGATCATGGAGAAAGCTAGGCAGTTCCAGAAAAACATCTACTTCTGCTTCCTCGCCTATCCAAAACCTTTGATTGTGTGGATCACAACACATTGTGGCAAGTTCTTAAAGAGATGGGAGTACCTGACCATGGTATTTATTTCTTGAGAAAGCTATATGTGGGCCAAGAAGCAACAGTGAGAACTGGACATGGAACCACTAACTGGTTCAAAATAGGGAAAGGAGTCCAGAAAGGCTGTATTCTGTCACCTTGCCTATTTAACTTATATGCAGAGAACATCATGAGAAAGGCAGGGAATACTGCATACAGTTTTGGTCACCACACTACAAAACAGATGTTGAGACCTTGGAAAAAGTTCAGAGAAGAGCAATTAAGATGATCCAAGGCCTGGAGACTAAAACATATGAAGAACAGCTGTAGGACTTGGGTTTGGCTAGCCTAAAGAAAAGAAGAAATAGGGGTGACATGATAGCAGTATTCCAGTATTTGAGAGGCTGCCACAAAGAAGAGAGGGTGAAATTATCCTCCAAAGCATCAGAGGGCAGAAACAATGGTTGGAAACTAATCAAACAGAGAAGCAACCTGGAATTAAGGAGAAAGTTCCTAATAGTGAGGACAATTAACCAGTGGAGTGGCTTGCCTTCAGAAATCATGGGCACTCCATCACTGGAGGTTTTTAATTTTTAAGAAGAGACTGGACAGTCTGAGATGGTATAGGTTCTCCTGCTTGAGTGGGGGGCTGGACTAGAAGACCTCCAAGGTCCCTTCCAGCTCTATTCTATTCTAACATCCCAATTGTTGTCTTTAATTATGAGAGTTTCTACAAATTTACGGAAGGTGCCCAAGACTAAGCCTGATCCCAAAAAACAGAAACAAGGGAAGGGAAGCTGGGATGATTCCCAAGTGCTTAAAGCACCATGCTAGGGAGTGGGAAACCATGAGTTCAAGCCCCCCTTTATGCATGAAAACTGGCTGGGTGACTTTGGCCATCTTTCTCAGCTCAACCCACCTCTCAACCAAAGGAAAGGCCATGCTGAGCCTATCAACACACCCTTTCATGGACAATGTCAAGGTATATTATATTTCCAAAAGTCTGTCCCCTTTTTTCTGGAGTCACCCACACACCCTGCATCCACAGTGAAGATGTTTCCTTCTGCACAAGGAAGATAGCCATAGCAGCATATGGGCTTCCCCTCCTGCGCCGCCTTCCCAAATCCTGGACAACAACTTTCCACACACTGGGAAGGAGGCAGGCTCTGAGCAGATGGAGGAAAATTCATTGTCAGAAAATTCTATTTATTTAATTTATATCCAGTCTTTATTATTTTTATAAACATTTCTCTATGCCTGTGAAATGGATAGGAATGAGGTCAAGAAGGAAAGCAGGAGAGATATGAGGAGGATGTGTGTGTAAGCCACTCAGTGTCACCTCGAATCATGAGATGAGCAGCATATAAATTTGATAAATAAATACATAAATAAATAAAGTAGGAGAGATCCTGACTATTGGCTTTCAGTAAATGAAAGGATGTTTCTTTCCTCACTTGCTTCTGCCTCTGCAGATATACTGTGTGGGGTAGAGGCAATGGGGCAGACTGACAAAATGTTTCTCATGATATCACCTGGGTCTTATCTCAAGATTCACATACAAAAGGTCAGGGTTGTACGGTGACACCACAATCCCCATTTCATTTCCTCACCACTGTGATTTGCAGTAGATATTTATGGAAGCAAAGTATTTAGGACTCAGGGTGAAATGCTCTTCATCAGACTATCATTTTGGCAGAGACGTTCAGATAGACTTTTCTACCTGTTGGATTAGTATGAAACAACCAGAGATGTCTCATGTTGAATATCTCTGTCTGAGGTTATATAACAAACATGTCAAACACAAGGCCCAGGGGCCGGATGTGGCCCGCGAAGTGGTTTCATGTGGCCTGCGAAGCCATCTTGGAAACAGTGAGGAAACGGCCCCCGCTGCCTTGGCCCTGGCCCAGGTCAACCGGGAGCCAATGTACAATTTTGTGGTGGTCATCTATGCTGAAACGTATTCAGTCTTAGCTCTATAGGTCCCCCCCGCATAGCCTGAGAGGAACACTGAGGCTCCTCCAGTGGACCGTGCCTTGGCACTTGCCCCGGTCCCACTCCCTTCTGCCAGAGACCCTCAGATCTGTCCCACTCCTGCCCAGGCACCCACAGGCACCTTTGAAGCGAACGGGATAGAGCTGGCCACACCCACCCAGTAGGCCACACCCACTCCATCCACACCTACCCAGTAGGCCACATGCACCCTGGCAAAAACCCCCTGTCCCCCTGAGGGCAACTGCAATGCTAATGCGGCCCTCAATTAAATTGAGTTTGACACACCTATTATATAACAAGGGAGAAGTTTCTTAGAGGCTTTTTATTTTCCTTGACTCTTCCAGATAAAAAGGAGCATGTCACATGGATGGATGGATGGATGGATGGATGGATGGATGGATGGACGGACATCTATTTGAATCATATGCATTCAATTCCAGCATGGGAATAAAAGTAAAGCATCTACCCTAAAACATAAAGATCTGAATAATAAGGAACGCACAGTAAGTCTAAGGCAACATCAGCCTCAAAAGTCCACAATAAGAAAAAGGTAACCGTAACTTCATCTAAGCAAAAACACAGCATCTGTAAGGACCCACCCCACTTTGCATCTTAAGAAGACAGAACTCTTGGAATAATTCTTCCAACAGGAATCCTTTATTAAGAAGAAGTGGTTGCAGGCAGGCTAGACAGGACTTGGGGTCCAAGCTCTCCCATTCAAGGTTTTAAGGGGTTCCCCAGCAGTCCCACCCAATCACCCCCCCTTCCAGTGATAGTTTCAGGCATCACAATTCCACCCCTTTGATGCTTTCTTCCGTCCTTCTGGATGGAGACTTCAAATAAACTACATGAAAGGTAAATAGCCCCTTTGTCATGGTAAGGTTCTTTGGTGCTATTTACATTCAAACTCTTTGAGGTTGCAATAAACACATTCCTTCATACTGAAGGAAGTGAGGGCCATAAAGCCCCTTTGTTCTCCCCCTTCTCTCCCTCTTATGGCAGAATCCAGAGAAGGCAGAATTGGGGTTTTCTATATTTGATGATTAAAGATGAAATATAATTGGATTCTGACATCCGGCCCCTCTTAAAAATAAGAGAGATCCACCTGAAAGAAAACAAACAGGTATAAAACTTAGTCAGGCTTGTTAGGATACTCTGTGTGAAACTTCTTCAATAGCTTCGGGGCTCTGACATGACGTTTATGGACCCACTCGTTTTGTGAGGGAGGGAGGTGTTTCCAGGCAACTAGGTACTGAGTTGCTCCATGATATCTCCTAGAATCAAGGATTTCTTTTATTTCGAAGTGTTGTTCACCCTCCACCATGACTGGAGGTGGTGGGGGGGGATTTTTGGCCGTAGAGGTGACTGATGCTCTCTTTTCAGCAAGCTGCAATGAAAAATTGGGTATATTTGCCTGAGATTTTTGGGTAATTCTAATTCTACTGTTACTGGATTTATGATTCTTTTAATTGGAAAAGGTCCTATATATTTTGGTCCAAGTTTTTTACAGGGCTGTAGGGACTTTAGGTATTTTGTAGATAAGTACACCATTTCTCCTATAATGAATGGTGTAGGCTCAACCCTTTTTTTATCGGCTTGTGCTTTGTATGCCTGCCTAGCTTCATCTAGTGCTTTTCTAACTATTGGCCAGGTTTTTTGTAGTTTTTCCATCCATTCTTTCAGCGAAGGGATCGTTGGTTCGTTTGGGGTTAATTCTGGCATGGGGTTGAAACTTTGACCGTTGGCTATTTGAAAAGGAGTGTAACCTGTGCTGGAGTGGACTGCATTATTGTAGGCAACTTCTGCAAAAGGGAGTAAGTCCGCCCACTCGGTCTGCTGGAAACTAAGAAAATATCTTAAATATTGCTTAAGTACGGAGTTCATTTTTTCAGCCGATCCATTTCCTTGAGGGTGGTGGATAGATGTCAGTCCCTGAGTGGTTCCTAAGAGGGATAAAAATTCCTTCCAAAATGCAGACGTAAATTGCACCCCCCTGTCAGAGATGATGCATTGGGGTGCCCCATGCAATCTGTAAATGTGTTGGATGAAAAGTTTTGCTAAGGCTTTTTGCAGTGGAATCTTTTGGCAAGGATAAAGTGCACCTGTTTGGAAAACAAGTCCGTGACGTCCAGACCACAGTATTCCATTGCTTTCTGGCAATTCCACTATAAAATCCAGGCTATTTCTCTCAGAGGGCTGAGGGACTTGCCACTGTTTGCAATAGTCCTGTGGACTTTTCCCCTGGCAACATCTTTGCCGTGGCACATTTTGGACAACTGGCATATAACTTTCTATGTCCTTTTTCATGGATGGCCACCAATTGCCGTTTAATTAAATGTAAAGTTTTTACAAATCCAAAATGCCCTGCTGATTTGTGTCATGGCAAAGGTGCATGAAAGTTACTCTTTGAGTTGTTGGTATATATAACTTTTCCCCTACCCAAGGCAACCCGTCTCTCATTGTGCACACATTTTTGTTTTTCTGGAACCATTCATCTGTTTCCAAACTTTTCGGAATTCAATTCCAGTTTGGCTGTCCAGTTGTGGTTTTAATTTAGCTTGGGTTCTTGTGGTTACTGGTGCTGCCAGTTGTGACTCTGCCATCATTGGTTTAGAGTCTGTGGCTCGTGTGCTGTTATATTGGGGCATGCAAGATAGTGCATCTGCCAGGAAGTTCTTTCTTCCTGGTAAATGTTTGAGCTTAAATTGGAATTGGTGAAAATGCTGGGACCAGCGGGCTTGTTTGGGATTGAGTTTCCTGGAAGTTTTCAGGGCTTCCAAATTTTTGTGATCAGTCCACACCTGGAAGGGGATTTTGTTGCCTTCCAGGAACTGTCACCACGTGAGTAATGCCCAACGTATCCCTAGCCTCCTTCTCCCATACGGGCCAGCGCTGTTCTGTTGCCGTGAGTTTCTTGGATGTATATGCACAGGGTTGCAATACTGCATCATATTTTTTAACGCAAGCCCCCCACGCCACATTCACTGCATCTGCCTGTATTACGAAGGGCTTTGTCCATGTCTGGGTTGCTTAGTACTGGTTCGGCAGAAAAAAGCTCTTTAGTCTCTCAAACGCGCTTGGCACTCCCAGTGTCCATGTTAGTGGCTGGTAGCGTTTTCCTGAGGATGCTTTACTACCCTTCGTTTTTAGTAAGTTAGTGAGGGCAAGGCTATCTGTGCAAATGAGGGGATGAATTGGCGGTAAAAATTTGCAAAGCCCAGGAAACTTTGTAGTTGCTTTCTTGTGCGGGGTGGTGCCCAATTTAGTACTGCTTTGACCTTCTCCGGGTCCATTTCAATGCCCTGTGGGGATATGTGATAGCCTAGGTAGTCTATCCTTTCCTGGTGGAATTCGCATTTTGAGAGTTTGGCATATAGGTGGGCGGCTCGCAGCTTCTTTAAAACCGCCCTGACAAGGTTGACGTGTTCCTCTTTTGTTTCAGTAAAGATAAGAATGTCATCCAAGTAAACAAGGACCCCCTTAAACAGGTGCTCCCTTAGAACGTCATTGATTAATTGCATAAATACTGCAGGGCCCCCTTGTAATCCAAATGGCAAGACTTTGAATTGATAGCACCCCATGGGGCAGTTAAATGCAGTCTTCCATTCATCCCCTTACTTAATTCTCACGCGACAGTAAGCTTCCCTGAGCTCTAGTTTAGAAAAAAATTTCCCTTTCGATAGGTGTTACAGCATGTCTTTCATGAGGGGCAGAGGGTATAGGTTGCTTTCACTGATTTTATTCAGGGCCCTATAATCCACGCATAAACGTAAGGAGCCATCCTTCTTCTCTCTAAAAAGGACCGGGGCAGCCACTTTAGGCTTGGCTGGCTCAATGAAACCTCTCTCTAGGTTTTTTTTTATAAATCTTTCCATTTCCTCCTTCTCCTTGGGCTCATGGAGTATAATCTGGGCTTCGGGAGTTTTGCCCCAGGCTTGAATTCAATGGTACAGTCTGTGGGTCGGTGGGGGGGGGGAGCTCATTCGCCCTTTCCTCACTGAAGACTTCAGCAAGGTCTCTATATTCCTCTGGTATTTCTGTTAATCTTTTTTCCTCTCCTATGGATGCTTTTTCTATTCTTGATTCTGGTAGCCTCCCTTGGGGTTTTAAGTCCATAGGGTCCCCCTTCGGAAATTTGATTTCTGTCGTCCTCCAATTTACCCAGGGGTTCCATTTTTTCAACCATTCCATTCCTAGAATCATTGGGCATTCCATACCTGGGGTCACCACAAACGTTATGTCCTCTTCATGTTTGCCCAGGGAGAGGTGTATTGGTAGAGTGGCTAAGGTAGCTGGCACCCCCCCTGCTATGGATCCATCTAACTGGCCAATGAGATTGGTTGTTCCAGTCTCTTTGATGGGATGCCCAGATTACGCACTAGTGTTGGGCTAATGAGGCAGCGGGTGCAGCCAGAATCTATTAAGCCTTTCACCTTCACAGCTTCCAGCAGGGGGGGGATTAATATAGTCACTGTCTTGAGGATGGGTGTGATGCATCCACTTACCAGGGGTTCGCCCTCCGAGCTGTCATCTGAGGCATCCACCGTCCCTGTGGTGTAGGCTGGAGTTCTTTCCCCTTGGTGAGCAGAGGTGGGGTTTTCTGCAATTTCCATCATTTTCATGGCTGTTTCTTTAGGCTTAGCTGAATACCCTCTGGGTTTGTTGATTGGGGATCTGTCTGGGTTGTGCTGGGGGGGCTTTGAGCGGCATTCTACAGCTCGATGCCCTTCTCTTCCGCACTTGAAACACCCCATTTGCTTCTTGGCTGTATCCGATGATTTCACCAGTTGGTGTGTCAGCTCAGGCGGGGGGCGGCTCCATTGTTTTCTTCGGCGGTGCCTCTTCAATATGTCGATCTCTGCTTCCTCTGCCAAGACGTACCATTCCTCAAGTCGATGTGGGTCCCCTCGGGGCAGGCAAGCATCATATAGATCATAGTTTAGTCCGGCTTTGAAGTGGCCAAGGAGGATGTCTTCTGGCCAATTCAGTTTGCTGGCAATGGCCCGGAATTCTTGTGTATACTCGGCCACTGGGCGTTTGCCTTGCCTCATCATTCTTTCACGGGCTTTGCGATCAGCCAGGGGGTCTTCAAATCGTCTTCTCAAAGAGGACATGAAACGGTTGAAGTTACTGAGTTCTGGGGCATTGGAGTCATGCAAGTTCACTACCCAATCCGCAGCTGGTCCATCCAGGGCAGATTGCAAGATCCGGATGCGGGCTTTGTCGCTGGGAATGTCCTGCCCATATTCCTCCATGTAGCTGAGTACTTGGGTTAGGAAAAACCCCAAGCGTGTTGGCTCCCCTTTGAATTTCACCTCCAACGGTGGACGTCTTGGAATGGATCGGTGCCTCCGTTGTGGGTGGTAGTGTCTTCCGTCCAGAGTGCCATCTGTGGTCCGGTAGGGGGTGGGGGCTCCTGGATCAGTAGATGTCCCTGGGGTTGCAGGTTCCACGTCCCCCTCGGTGTCTCTCCCTTTGCGGCTCCAGGAACTGGGGCGCCCGTAGGGCTCAGTATTCTCCTCTCCTAGGGAGCTGAGAGTTCTCTTCATCAGGTCAATAGCTTTCTCTAGGATCCAGTCTGAGTACGGTGCCCAGCTTCCTCCCTCTTCACTTGCGTGCAGGGATTTCTCCATCTCCTGCTTCCATTCCGGTTCCTTGGTCCCCCGTCTCAGGGTCACTTTTCTTGATTCCTTTCTCCACTCACTTTTCTTTCCAACGTTCATCGACCAGCGAGGCTTGTGGTCCTGTGTCTCCACCACTTCTTCTCCCGAGGAATCTGACCTCTCAGATCCCAACATCTGGCAAGGTTCCAACTGGGTCAGCGGCTCTCTTTCCAGGGAGTTTTCCCCCTCTCTTTCTCCATTGTCTGACATGGTAAATTTTTTGCAAAATCCACAGGCAAGGGTCTCCCTTCCAGGTGGATTAATTTTGCAAGTCCTGTCTAATGTAAGGACCCACCCCACTTTGCATCTTAAGAAGACAGAACTCTTGGAATAATTCTTCCAACAGGAATCCTTTATTAAGAGAAAATGGTTGCAGGCATGCTAGACAGGACTTGGGTTTCAAGCTCTTCCATTCAAGGTTTTAAGGGGTTCCCCAGTAGTCCCACCCAATCAACCCCCCTTCCAGTGATAGTTTCAAGTATCACAATTCCACCCCCTTTCTTCTTTCTTCCGTCTGGATGGGGACTTCAGATAACTACATGAAAGGCAAATACCCTCCTTTGGTATGCTAACGCTTCGAGGTTACAATAAACACACATTCAGCATTCAGCTCTTTGAAGTGTAAAGAAGGAAGTGAGGGCCATAAAGCCCCTTTGTTCTCCCCCTTCTCTCCCTTTTATGGCAGAATCCAGAGAAGGCAGAATTGGGAGTTTCTATATTTGATAATTTAAAGATGAAATATAATTGGATTCTGACACTTGTTATATTAGCCATTGGCATTCCAATTCCTTCTGAGACAGATGTTTAGAATCAAGAGAACAAATCCGAATGCAAAATAAACCCGCTTTCATTTTGTCTATATATTTGTTTTGAAAACTAAAATATATAGTATAATTTGTTGTTGTTGTTAATTGTAAAGTCATGTCCGACCCATTGCGACCCCATGGACAACGTTCCTCCAGGCCTTCCTGTCCTCTACCATCTTGTGGAGTCCATTTAAGCTCACACCTACTGCTTCAGTGACTCCATCCACCCACCTCATTCTCTGTCGTCCCCTTCTTCTATTGCCCTCAATCTTTCCCAGCATTAGGCTCTTCTCCAGTGAGTCCTTCCTTCTCATTAGGTGGCCAAAGTATTTGAGTTTCAACTTCAGGATCTGGCCTTCTAAAGATCAATCAGGGTTGATCTCCTCTAGGACTGACCGGTTTGAATGCCTTGCAGTCCAAGGGACTCGCGGGAGTCTTCTCCAGCACCATAGTTCAAAGGCCTCAATTCTTTGGCGTTCAGCCTTTAATTATCCTTGGATAAAACAAACCCAGAACAATGTCTATGGAGATTCTCAGTCATCCTGGTCATGGCTGTCCCAAAGGTGCTTTTTCAAGAGGTAACTGCACTTTTTTGTTTTGTTTTGTTTTTCCTTGAAGATGTTTCGCTTCTCATCCAAGAAGCTTCTTCAGTTCTGATTCAGAGAAAGTCCAGTTACCACTTGAAAAAGCATCTTTGGGACAAGTTCAGAATAATTTAATTCTGAATCTCGTTTTTCCTTTACTGGATGACACTTAAATGTTTATGGCACAATTTACATAGGTAGTAATACAGGGATTATGGATATGATTCAGAAATATTTTAGCCAGTTCACTTACACAGAAATGCTCTCCATCGTACTGATTGCACACCAAATAATAACCACTGATCTAAGTCATTTTGTCACGGTGAGGTTACATGGGTTCTATATCTAGTTGAATTTGTTGTTATGAAATGAACATGGGCAAAGTCAAGCAATTCTTCATAGAAAACACTTCAATGGAAGTTTTACATTCTCAATTATGCTACAGAAACTACCTAAATCAGGAGGGGGGTCAAACTGCTGGCCCGTGGGCTGGTTGTATCATGCAGAGGCCATGCCCACCCCAGCTCCGGCAATGCAAAAAAAGTTGTGATACATCGCGACACGTCACGTAATGTAGTGAGTTTGACACCCATGACCTAAATGTTCCTCAAACTGCTGACTGGAGCATTATGGAGCTGAAGTCTACACATCTTAAAGTTGCCAAGTTTGAGAAACACTGGTCTAAACCATTGAAAATGGAAAAGAGTTAGCTACATTATAAACTGAACAGCCTCATTGTTTCAACAGAGATACAGGTGAGTCCTCAATATACAACCATTTGAAGTAACAAGGGCACTGAAATAAGTTACTTAAATTCGTCCTCACACTTAGGATCATTGCAGCTTCTCCACAGTTATGTGGTCAGAATTTGAGAGCTTGGCAACTGGCATATAACTACAATGTTTGCAACTATCCAGGACAAACAGGATCATCATTTGTGATCTTCCCAGC